>NC_083421.1:7180692-7257230 GCF_020745735.1 Hemiscyllium ocellatum | reverse complement strand
CCTGACTTACTGTGCCTTTTCCACCACCATGCTTTACCTACACTGAATTATAAAACAGCTGCAGTCTCCATTATGTTTCGGTAACAATTCTCTGTTAACATAACCATATCGTTGTTGCTTAACCGTATGTAGTGTTAGGGACATTTTCTTCTCAGATCATGGACGATAAAAGTTTTCTCAACATTTTACTGATATTGTAATGCCTGATCAGTAGTTAAAGAACATAGTTTCAATTTATAACAGAGAAGCATTCTTATGTTCTGATAAACCTCTGGCAAAGCTCCCATATCCAAGGTAGATTGAATGCTTACACATGATTGATCTACCAGCCCAAAATTTGTTCCCTCAGTTCCCCCACATATCCCATCCAGAATGTGTAAAGTTTAATCATTTTTTAAAAATTTTAGTTACAATGTATTGAATTGAAATGGGTTAACTGGAGACATTTCTACAGCGACTGCGATTGATGTCAGTCTTAGTGGATCCTAAATGTGTCACTGCAGGGTCTTTCTCTTCTATTAATTAGGGGTCTCGGTTCAATGTGTTATCCCACAGTATCAGCGGGAGCATCACCGACAGCACTAACAGGGACCAGAAGACCCAGAGATTGGGGGAGGACAGATCAGAATCTGAGAACGTTAGGCTGAAATGTTCCAACAATGGATCAGAATCTGAAAATATATTATTCCAACAATGGACTGGAGTTTATCCGAGGGTCTTTACTGGCTTTTCAACCTTATATCTCATTAGTTTTGCGAACCTATGATGTATTGATGGTTATTCAAGTTGGTTACTGTCCTATTCTCGCTATAGTTGGTGTTCCTGGTAACTCATTCTATTTGTTCTTAAAGCCAGGTTAGGCTGAATTGTGGCTCGTATTATTTAAAATTTAGAAAGCTGGACGTCAATATGTTCAACTCCAATGAAACATTCAATTCCTCACATATTATAACAACAAATTACTCATGTGAAATTGCTCACCAATATCTGAAGATGAAACAGACTATTCTTAAACTCCATAGTCCTTCTAGCTCTGCACAGATCTAATTTCTATATCCTCCCCACTCACTAATCCTGTCCAATACCACCTTCATTATATCCTCGTCTTCTCGTCAGCCTCAGTGCATCTTCTGAATAAACCATCGATTATGCCTTTGTTAAATCTGGACACACGTTATTAAGTCCCTTCTAACCACATGTTAGTTGCAGAATAATTGATCTTGAGTATGTTTAACTTGTTCACTGCACAGAACCTGTCAGACAGGCAATACTGCATGCTGCTTAATTCATTGACACATAATCTAGTGGCACGGAATAATAATCTGTTGATATCTCATGAAGGAAATTGATGTAATTGAAGTGAAACTATCGTTTTTGTGATTTTAAAAAGGCCCAGCTGCTTGCTTCATGTCCTTCAGAAAAGTCAATGGGTTATACTTCCCCAGTCAAGTCTGTGAAAACCCACCGCAATGTGTTTTACTTTTTATGGTCCTGTGAAACAGCTGAACCAGCCACTCAGTTCAAGATCAATATAACATGATGGCCTTGTCAAGACTGCACACCTCACATGAGGGGAAGAACAAAAGTAAAGTTAGCTCCCTTCCTCTGTCTGTTTTCTTATTCCTACACTTCATTTCAATTCTGGTAAGTGACCATTCCCTATTTCAAGTGCAATCTTTCTGACTGAGTCTCTCCCCAAGAGTGATGTTCATCTCCACAGGCACCGCTGGTGCTGGCTTTACTGATGCTGACATACAGAGGTAAGGAACTTTTAAATTCGACATCGATGGCAGTACATAGCGAAGGAATGGGTTTTTACATCATAATAATGATCAGAGACATTAAGTGAGAGAAAGGAATAATTGTGATCATTGCTGAGAGTGTTATAGAGACTGTATTTGAGGTATTTTGGATATATTTGTTATCCTTTAAAAACGAATGATCTGATTTGCAAAGAGACAGGGTAAAGGATTTCACCAGAATAATCAGTGGGCTGATGGTAAAAGAGGAGTGAGTGAAGTTAATCTGTAGCACTGTCAGAGAAAAAGAGGTCATTGCATTGAAACTTGATGGTGATGGACAATCACTCGTTATGTTCTACACAGACACTGAGAAGATGATAAATTCCATGGCTTGTATTTTTTATTTTAGTCGGTGTGTATGATTTGGGTGTTTAAGTTGCTCTGAGGATAAAACTTTCAGCACACTGCCTTGATACCGGGATAAATCCCTCTTACCTGAGCGGGTCAGTTAACCATATTGTAATGTTAATCGTGATGGTATCTGTGTGGAGAATGTTTTCTTCTTATAGTGGTAGTGAATGTCAGGAATTTTCAGGTGTAGAACGTGGGAAGTTAGATCACTGAAAGTATTTAAAGTGGATGTAGATGGATTTTTGACCTGTCAGGAGCTGACGTTGGGAAGAATGTTCATTACCGAGGATTTAATGCCAACAGTAGATCAGCCATGATCGATACAATGACTTAGATCCTATTACCTACTCCTGTTTCTTATGTTCTCATTCTGTCATTGGAAAATGAATGGTTGCAATGACCTAGAAGTGATGTTATTGAATGTGAGGACAGTGAGAGAAAAGTTTCTGGTGAGCCATTCTGGGCGAGATAATGGTTCTATAATCAAAGTGAATCTGGGACTACAACATGACCAACAAATTGAAACACCAGCTCAGCGAGGAGACACTCTGTAAAGAGGTGAGAGGCCACTTCGGTATCCGGTCTGGATTTCCCATCACATGTTTCAATCCACTCAAATCACGCTGTGTTGAGGACTGAATCACATCCTGTAACATTGCGGACCAGCTCTTTGGAGCAAGTGGTCACTATCTGCTCCTGTTCAGGTGGTTTTAAGGAGTGAATAGAACCTACGAACCTCGGATTGAGGAGCAGGAGTGGTTCATTAGACACTTTGTCATTGCTCGACCAGACAGTAAGTGTAGGGCGGCACGGTGGCCCAGTGGTTAGCATGCTGCCTCACAGCGCCTGAGACTGGGTTCATTCCCGACTCAGCGAGCACTGTGTGGAGTTTGCACGTTCTCCCTGTGTTGCGTGGGTTTCTCCGGGTGCTCGGTTTCTCCCACAGTCAAAAGATGTGCGGGTCAGGTGAATTGGCCATGCTAAATTGCCCGTAGTGTTGGTTAGGGGTATGGGTGGGTTGCGCTTGGCGGGTCGGTGTGGACTTGTTGGGCCGAAGGGCTGTTTCCACACTGTAGTCTAATCTAATCTAATCTAATTGAGTGTGGTCTCCGCAGCACTTTTCTGTCTGTCCACAATTTTCCTCCATGTCTGTTAAATGTTGAACAACCCAACTTTGAAAAAAGCAGCCAGTCACAATGCTGGGGAACTGCACAAAGTTAAATACACAGGCAGCACAGTTCTGGAAGGCACCAGGCATTTGTCTAACAGTTTTGTTCCCATCCAATTAATTCTGCTGCAGTTCATCATTTTTTATTTATTCATGGAATGTGGATGATGTTGATAGGCCAACATGTATGGGCCATGTTTAATTACGCTGGAAGTAGTGGTGCTGAGCTGCATCTTTGGAATAAACTCATTGGGAAGAGAATTCCATTTGAACAGCCCCGTGAGAATTGCTCATTCCTGTTCCGACCAATGTTGGAGGGTCACTCTTTCATTTTCCAGCCCCACTTCTCCACTGGTTATAACAAATGTGAAGTGTAACCTCGGTCATTTTCTCGAAAAATGTGAGACACAGAGTCACACACAAACAGACACATACACCAACGCACATGTCTGAAGTCGATAAAGAATAACGAATGGTTTTCAGAGTTTCATAGTGTTTTTACTCATATCAAATGGAAAAAGAGATAACGTCTCCCAACTGCTATTCTGTCTCCGACGTGATTCTACTCAAACAAGCTGCTGGTATGAAACTTCTTCCGGAACAGTTCGATTTTGCAGAATTTCCTTTCCTTCAAACAGTGGAGCGATTCCCATGAATCCTCAACAGGAATCCTCCACATTTGTTTAAGATGACTCAGGAATTTTTTAATCTCACACTTTGCTGTCTGGAGGGACAAAGTAAGAGAATGGGAGCATCGGACTGCAGCTTACGACCATAAGATCATCGAACATAGGAACAGAAATGAGACCATTGAGCCCATCGAGTCTGATCTGCCATCCAATTACGCTGACAAGTTTCTCAACCCCATTCTCCTGCTTTCTCCTGTAACCCTTGATCCCTTTGATACTCCAGAAGCAAACTATTTCTATCTTAAATATACACAATGACCTGACCTCCACTGCCTTCTGTGAAAATGAATTCCATAGGGTGTCCACTCTCTGGCTGAAGACATTTCCCCTTATCTCCTTACGAAAAGGATTTCCTTTAGCTCTAAGGTTGTATCCTTGGGTCCTAGAGTCTCCTAGCAATGAAAACCTTCTCAACATCCACACAGTGCATGCCATTCAGTATTCTGTATGTTTCAATTAGATCCACCCACATCCCCCTGAACTCCATCAAGTACAGACCCAAAGTCTTAAACCTTTCATCTGTTAAGCTTTTCATTGCTGGGACCATTCTCGTGTACCTGCTGTGAACCCATTCCAAGGTCAGCACATCCTTCCTGAGTCATGGGGCTCAAAATAGCGTATAATACTCCACATGTGGTCTGACCAGAGCTTGATAGAGCCTTAGAAGTACATCCCTGTTTTTACATTCAAATCCTTTCAAAATAAATTCCAACACTGCATTTGCCTTCCTAACTACTGACTTAACCTGCAAATGCACATTGGGAGACCTCTGGAGTTGGATTCCTAAGTCCCTTTGTACTTCAGACATCTGAATTTTCTTTGTAGTCCATGTTTTTATTCTTCCTAACAAAGTGCATGTTCCCACAATTTCCCAGTTTGTACTCCATCTACCAGTTCTTTGCCCAATAATCCAAACCTATCTACATCCTTCTTGAGCCTCCATGCCTCTTCGACGTTACCTGTCCCAATACCTATCTTTGCATCACCTTCAAACTTTACCACAATGCCTTCAGTTCCTTCATCTGGATCATGAATGTATAAAGTGAAATGTTGTGGTCCCGACACTGAGCCTTATGGAATACCACTTGTCACTTGCTGTCATCCTGAGAAGGATACTTTTATCGACGCTCTCTGCTTCCTGGCAGACAGCCAAATGTCTATCCATGCTAGCATCTTGCCTCTAATACCATAGACCTTGCCTTACTCAGTAGCCATTGTCAAAGACCTTCTGGAAGTCCAGATGGATGACATCCATTGGCTTTCATTGTTCTAAGCTGCTCGTTACGTCCTCAAGGTTTTCTAGCAGGTTTTCCAGGCATGACCTTCCTCGATGAAACCATGCTAACTTTGTCCTACTTTTCCATCTATATCCAACTATTCAGGAATCTCATCTTCACAATGGATTCCAGGATCTTACCCAGAGCCAAGTTTAGATTAGACAATCTGAGATTTTCCGTTTATTGCTTTACTCCCTTTTTAAACAGGGGTATCACGTTAGCAATTTTCCAGTCCACTGGGAATCTCCCTGATTCGAGAGATTCCTGAAAGTTCACCACCAACGCCTCCCCTGTCTCATCAGCTATCTGCCTTAGAAATTTGGAGTGGAGTCCATCTGGTCCAGTTGATTTATCTTACCTTCAGACCATTCAGTTTTTACAGCACCTTTTTCTAGGTGATGGCCACCTTACTCAAGTATGTCCACTAAGTCTTTTCAATTTTTGGGATATTACTCATGTTTTCAACCCTGAAGACTGACACGAAGTAATTTTTCATCTCCTCAGCCATTTCCTTGTTCCACATTACTATCTTTCCTGTGTCAATTTCTAGCAATCAGATGCCCATTTTTGCCTCTCATTTGCCCTTTCCATATCGAAAGAAGCTCTTACAGTCTTTCTTTATATTTAATCTTCTAACTCCTTACTCCTGTTTCTTTTTTTTTGCTCTCTATTGGTCTTTACAAATGTTGCGACATGATAGTGAACACCTCTATTAATTAAAGCAAACACCCAGGAAAGTTCAACTCACCTAGAAATCTGTTAGAATTGAATAACAGAGAACTCCCAAATTCCAGTATTTAAAGAAAATAACGCCAATTTATTTTTAACTGTAAAAGTGAACATTATGCCACAACTATTTACAACTTTAACCAACACACCCCTCCCCATCACCACACAACTGCCCCTAACTGTATAACAATATGCTGTTTCAACTAGACACTCATGAAGATTACATCAACTTGCTTTCAAAACCACACAGCCACTGCCGTCCTCTGTGATGTTACTCTACCGTCTGCTGAATTCCCTGTGTCGTCGTATTTTTGTTTACTGTGAATATGTTTCATATGAAACATTATCTATGATAGTGAGGATTTCCTAACTTCTTGCGGAGCAAGATGGTTGATCCCCAGGCTTCTTCCGTCTCGATGGCATCTGCTCTCTTCCAAATTTTGAAAATGTTTGCATCTTTATATCCCCAGCATCAAATTATCTCACTGTTTCAACGTTGGCAAAACAATAAATTCAATCTCGATTTGCATTCAGTGATAGAGAGAGTGAAGGAAAGAGAGAGTTGCATGCAACAGTGTGACTCGTGGAGCAAGAGCCTTGTTCGGGGTAGGTGCTGTAACAGATGTACTGAGAGTGTGAGGAAGTAGAGAGAATAGGGAGACATTTGTCTTGGCAGAGCGGGGAAGGTTATTGATGTTGTCCTGAATTGATGGGCATTTCTTCAGATCATCTCACCATCTGGGTGGGCCTTCCCAATGTCTTGTCCACGTCTATCATTAATAACATCACAGAGTACATCCCTCAGCTTCTTCTGAATATGTTTTTATGGATCTTGAAAACAACAAGGAGGAACAAACGTTGGTGCCTTACATATCTAAACCAAAACTGTTGATCATCCGATTCTCTGAAAATAAGATATGCAAATATCGTGGGTGTGCAGTAATACTGGATGATCTAAAATTGCATCGAAACTGCGTTAACTAAATGATTACTAATGCTGTGAAAAATACATTTCATAAGTGTATATGAGGTAGGCTGAAGAGTATGTTGTGAACCAAAGTAGAGAGCAGGTTATTTCAGACGTGGTGTTGCGTGGTCAGAAGGACTAATTACTTACCGTGCTCTGAGGAAGCTATTGGCAATGGTGACATTAATATGCTGCATTTTACATTGCAATATAGAATGTTTGAACATTACACTCAAAAATCATGGAAACCCGAAGGCTAGAGGGCCAAGTGAATTGGAAAAATACAAATGACATTTAGTGTGAAACAAACAATGGTTTTCAGTGTGAAGTCTGAAAAATATGTACATATCACTAAGTTACAAATATCAAAGAAAGGGAAGCGGACTCATTGAAGGTTTACGTAAGAAATTAATGATTGCATTAAATCTAATGAAGCAGCTTCAGAAGAATTCCAGATTTTGTGCAAATCTAAACATTCTGAGAGATTTACTTTTCTGAAATTAAGGACAAAGGAAGTGTTAGGAAATCAAAAAGAACATGAATACAAACAAGCAGGAGACACAAACACTGCTCAAATCTATGATCCATGTACCAAAGAAAACGAAAGTAAGGCCAAGGTGGAAATTTGTAAGGTATAGGAGAAGTTATTGTGGGGAACAAGGAAATGGCAGAGAAACTAAACTGCTATTTTGCATCTGTCTTCATGGAGAAAGCGTCAGGAAATCTCCGTGTAAAGCAAGTAATCACTTGGGACTTGTGGAACTAAAGACATGAAATCAATTCATATCAGTAACAAGGTAGTACTTGAAAATGGCGCTAGATTGATCATTGTTAAGTTTGATGGGCCAGATATACTTCATATAAAAATGTGAGAAATAAAACAGTATATTAATTGAACTGTCAGTGATTGTGTTTTATTGTACTATAGATTCTGCAAAGACCATAAGCCCTTGTAGATAACTGAAAGGTAGTAAATATGATCCATCTATGTACACAGGGAGGAAGAGATAATGTGGAGGACTGCAGACCAATTAATTTCACATATGTAGGGAAACATTTAGATTCCATTATAAAGGAAATGATATTGGGAACTTAGAAATGAACAGCGAAATTGCACGAATCACAATGCATTTCTGACAGAGAAATCATGCCTGACAAACTTCGGAATTCGGAGTTATTTCTTGCAGCATAGACCACGGACAACCAGTTGAAGTACTTTATTTGGATTTTCAAAAGTCTGGGCGGGAAAAATTTCTGGCTCTAACAGCTGCTCCTTTTTTGAGGCATTTTAGGTGTTGAAGGTGATTTCCTCGAATTCCAGGAGCAGCAATTACTGTTTTGTATGCTTTGCATTATTTTGGAATTTTGGGGAAACAAAATCAAAGCAACAGCAGTTTTAAGAGGGAAAGGAACAGACAAAGGAAGCACATGGTGAGGGGAAAAACTGACAGGACAGTGTACCTGCGCAGTTACTGCCAAAACAGTTTGAATTCATGTATCGCTCGATATTGGAGTGTGTCTAGTAAAATTAACAAACAGTGAAATTTACAACTGGTTTGGAGAAGGTTTTGGGCAATGTCCCCAGCCAGATAAGTGAATTGTTTTAACCGTGTCCTACAGAAAATCTGCAGAATTCAGTAGAGTGGGTTCTTCCTTAATTATATATTTTCTGAGATATATCTCTTGATTAATCTTAAAATATAAATCATAAATATTAATTTAACCTGGGACAGCGTTTTGTAGAGGAATAAGACAGTTTTGTTTTTCTGGGTCTGTAAGTTGTGAAAGAGCACAAATGGCCTTCGTAGAATCATATATGCTTCTTGTCAGATGTGGGAGTTTAAAGAGGATTTAAGGTTTACTGCAGATTATATCTGCAATAAATGCTTCTAGTTGCGACACCTATCAGATCGAATGGATCGGTTGGAGAGACAGTTAGTGACAATGAAGAATTTATAGCAGCAACAGTATGTGATGGATGGCAGTTATAGGAAGGAGAGAATGTCACAGAGATGGGTTAACTCCAAGAAACGTAAGAGAGGTAAGCAGCTCGTGCAGCAGTCTTCTGGGGCTGCTGCACATTTCAAATAAATATGCTGTTTTGGAAAATGTCGGGTGAGGGATTGGATTCACAGGGGAATGTAGCACGACAGGCAGGTTTCTGGTATTGGGACTGTGTCTAATGCAACAAGGAGTACGTCAGATTCCACGAGGTCAATTGCGGTCGGGTTCTCGCTAGTCTGAGGTGCAGACAGATGTTTCTGTGACCAGCAGAGAAAAAGCAGAATGGTTTGTTGCTTCCCTGGTGCCAGGATCAAGGATGTCTCAGAAAGGGTGCAGAATATTCTCACGGGGGAGAGGGGCCGTTCAGAGGTCATTGTCCACATTGGAACCAACGACAGAGGAAGGAAAAAGTTTGAGATTGTGGAAGGAGATTGCAGGGTGTGATGCAGAAATTTAAACAGGAGGTTCTCGAGAGTAGTAATATCTGTATTACTCCTGGCGCTACGAGCTAGTGAGAGCAGGCATAGGAGTATAGAGCAGATGAACGCATGGCTGTGGAGCTGGTGTATGAATGAAGGATTCACATTTTTGGATCATTGGAATCTATTTTGGGGTGGAAGGGACCTATACCAGAAGGACGGATTGCACCTAAATTGGAAGGGGACGAATATACTGGCCAGGGAGATAGTGAGGAAATAGATCAATCTGAGATTCGTACAACTGAGAACAGAAAAGAGTCGAACAGTCAGGGCAGGCAGGGACAAGGTAGGACTAATAAAGTAAACTGCATTATTTCAATGCAAGGACCTAAGAGGGAAGGAAGATGAACTCAGGGCATGATTAGGAACATGGGACTGGGATATCATAGCAATTTCAGAAACATGGCTCAGGGATGGGCAGGACTGGCAGCTAAATGTTCCAGGATACAAATGCTATAGGAAAGATAGAAAGGGAGGCAGGAGAGGAGGGGGAGTGGCATTTTTGATCAGGGATAGCATTACAGTTGTACTGGGGGAGGATATTCCTGGAAATACATCCAGGGAAGTTATTTGGGTAGAACTGAGAAATAAGAACGGGATGATCACTTATTGGGATTGTATTATAGACCTCCTAATAGTCAGAGGGAAATTGAGAAACAAACTTGTAAGTTGGTCTCCGTTATCTATCAGAAAGTAGGATGATTATGGATGGAGAGTTTACCTTTCCAAACATGGACTGGGTCTGCCATAGCGTTAAGGGTCTAGATGGAGAGCAAATTTTAAAGTGTGTACAGGAAAATTTTCGGATTCATTATGTGGATGAACATACTAGAGAAGGTGCAAAACTTGACCCGCCCGAGGGAAATAAGGCAGGGCAGGTGACTGAGGTGTCAGTGGAGGTGTACTTTGGGGCCAGCTACCATACGTCTGTTAGATTTAAAATAATTACGGAAAATGATAGGCCAGATCTAAAAGTTGAAGTTCTAAATTGGAGAAAGGCCAATTTTGACGGTATTAGGCAACAACTTTCAAAACCTAAATGGGGGCAGATATTCATAGGTAAACGGATGGCTGGAAAATGGGGAGTCTTCAGAAATGAGATAACAGGAATCCTGAGAAAGTATATTCCAGTTAGGATGAAAGGAAAGGCTGGTAGGTATAGGGAATGCTGGATAACTAAAGGGTTTGGTTAAGAAAAAGAAGGAAGCATATGTCAGGTATAGACAGGATAGATCGAGCCAATCCTTAGAAGAGTATAACGGCAGTAGGAGTATACTTAAGAGGGAAATCAAGAGGGCAAAAAGGGGACATGAGATAGCTTTAACAAGTAGAATTAAGGAGAATCCAAAGGGTTTTTACAAATACATTAATGACAAAATCATAACTAGGGAGAGAATATGGCCCCTCAAAGATCAACAAGGCGCCTTTGTGTGGAGCCACAGAAAATGGGTAGATACTAAACGAGTATTTCGCATCAGTATTTACTGTGGAAACGAATATGGACGATATGGAATATCATGATTTAGATGGTTACACGTTGAAAAATGTCCATGTTACAGAGTGGGAAGTGCTGGATGTCTTGAAACGGGTAAAGGTGGATAAATCCCAAGGAACTGAACAGGTGCACCCTAGAACTCTGTGGTAAGCTAGAGAAGTGATTGCTGGGCTTCTTGCTGAGATATTTGTACCGTTGATAGTCACAGGACAGGTGCCAGCAGATTGGAGTTTGGCAAACGTGGTGCCACTGTTTAAGAAGGGTGGTACGGACAAGCCAGGTAACTATAGCCCAGTGAATCTGACGTCGGTTGTTGGCAAGTTGTTGGAGGCAATCCTGAAGGACAGAATGTAGATGTATTTGCAAAGACAAAGACTGATTAGGTATAGTCAATATGGCTTTGTGCGTGGGAAATCATATCTCACAATCTTGATTGAGTTTTTTAAAGAAGTAACGAAGAGGATTGATGAGGGAAGAGCAGTCGATGTGATTGATGTGGACTTCAGTAATGCGTTCGACAAGGTTCTCCATGGGAGACTAGTGAGCAAGTTTAGGTCTCACGGAATACAGGGACAACTAGCCAATTGGATACAGAAATGACTCAAAGTTTGAATACAGAGGGTGGAGGTGGAGGGGTTGTTTTTCAGACTGGAGTCCTGTGACAAGTGGAGTACCACAAGGATCAGTGTTGGATCCCTTTTTCGTCATTTACATAAATGACTTGGATGCGAGCGTAAGAGGTACAGTTAGTAAGTTTGCAGATGACACCAAAATTGGAGGTGTAGTGGACAGCGAAGAGGGTTACCTCAGATTACAACAGGATCTAGACCAGATGGGCCAATGGGCTGAGAAGTGGCAGATGGATTTTAATTCAGATAAATGCGAGATGCTGCATTTTGGGATAACAAATTTTAGCAGGACTTTTACCATTTAATGATAAGATCCATGGGAATGTTGCTGAACAAAGAGACCTTGGAGTGCAGGTTCATAGCTCCTTGAAAGTGGAGTCGCAGGTAGATAGGATAGTGAAGAAGGCGTTTGGTATGCTTTCCTTTATTGATCAGAATATTGTGCATTGGAGTTTTGAGGTCATGTTGCGGATGTATGAGGCACTGGTTAGGCCACTGTTGGAATATTGCGTGCAATTCTGGTCTCCTTCCATTCGGAAATATGTCGTGAAACTTGAGAGGGTTCAGGAAAGATTTACAAGAATGTTGCTAGGGTGGGAGGATTTGAGCTATAGGAAGAGGCTGTCCAGGCTGTGACTGGTTTCCCTTGAGCGTCGGAGGCTGAGGGGTGACCTTATAGAGATGAACAAAATTATGAGGGGCATGGACAGGGTAAATAGACAAAATGTTTTTCCCTGGGTTCGGGGAGTCCAGAACTAAAGGGTTTAGGTTGAGAGGAGAAAGATGTTGTGCGGCACGATTGCACAGTGGTTAGCACTGCTGCCTCACAATTCCCGCCACGGTCGACTCTCTGTGTAGAGTTTGCACAGTTTCCCCGTGTCGTCGTGGGTTTCCTCCCACAATCCAAAAATGTGCAGGTTAGGTAAATTGGCTATGCTAATTTGCCCACATAGTTTGGTGAAGGGGAATGGGTCTGGGTCGGTTGCGCTTCAGCGGATCGGTGTGGATTTGTTTCCACACTGTGAGCAATCTGATCTAAATGTAAAAGATACCTAAGGGGCAACATGTTCACACAGACAGTGGTACGAGTATGAAATGAGCTGGCAGAGAATGTGGTGGAGGCTGGTACAATTACTGAATTTAAAAGGCATTTGGATGGTTATATGAATAGGAAAGGTTTGGGGGGATATAGGCCTGATGCGGACAGGTGGGACTAGACTGCTAAATATGGACGGATTGGACTAAAAGGTAATTTCCATACTGTATATCTCTATGACTCTATAACTCACACAGTGAGTTCGTAAATGCAATTAGTTTGTACGGTAATTGGAGGAATACGTGTAATTGGAAAGTTAAAGTTAGGTTGGATATTGTTTAAGCGAATCACAATATAGAGGCAAAGACATCATACAGCCGTTCCATAGAGTGTTGGTGATGAGTGCATGGTGGTGACCTAATCTCGAAAGAGTACACTGATCATAGAGGAAGTCCAATGGACATTCTCCAGATTAATTTCTCTGATGACAAGATTTTCTGATGGGGAGATTTTTCTTGCGAACTCTCCAGTTTCAAAGCATAAGAGGTGATCGCAGTGAAATTTCAACAATCTATGATACATGTGATGAGGTGGAAATGAATAGCATGTTTCTCTAGCTGTCTACTCGATAAGTAAGTCAAATAATGACAGGATAAGGGATATTACATTAAAGACGTAATAAGGAGGAAATTCTTCCCTCGGAGGGGACTGACTAACAGAGGTGCATGGAAGCCTGCTGGCAGGGCAAGATTAAGGAGAATCCCCAGATATTCTTCACGTATATCAAGTGGAACAGAACAACCAGAGTACATGTGGGGCCTATTAGTGACTTATCAAGTTGCATCCAAACTCAACTTCATGGTAGAATGTTTTTTTTTGTGACTGGAGCCCAATTTCCCCTGGTGTACCGCAGAGATCAGTGCTGTTTCCCTTATTATTTGTGATATTCATAATTGATGTGAATGTGAATTGGGTAGCGGGAATGTGATAAGTAAGATTGTGTTTGACACAAAGATTGGCCGGTGGTTGGCAGTGAGGAGGAAGGTCTTATGTTATAGGAAGATACAGATGGAATGGTCAGATGGTCAGATCAATGGCAGATGGAATGTAACCCTGATAAATATGAGGGATACACTTTGGAAGAAGGAACCAGACAGAGAAATACTAAGAGAATAGCACCACACAAGGAAGCTCAGAGTGTGCGTCTCCACACATTTCTGAATGTGACTGGATATGATAATTGATGTGTTCAGCATGGCTGTAGATAAAGCCTTTATTCATTGACTCAAGATTATACGAATTTTATATGGTTAGGCCAAATGAAATATTGTGTGCAGTTCGGGAGTCACATTACAGGAAGGATGTGATTGCACTGGATGAGGAGCAGAGGAGATTCACCAGAATGTTCCCTGGGATGGAGCTTATGAGCTGTGGAGAGAGGCTGGATAAGCTTGAGTTATTTATTTTGGAGCCAGGAAGTTGAGTGGGTAAGTAATTCAGGTTTAATATTACAAGGGACATGGACATGGTGAATAGACAACAGCTGTTCTTTTTAGTCAAAGTTTCAGCTTCCTTACAGTCTGAAATAGGAAATGGAGAATGGAGAATAGAGAAACATGACACAACTACATTACTTCTGTCTTCACAGTAAAATACATAAATAAAGCCTTCCCATCAATAGGAGAAAACCTGTGTCTGGTGAGAAAATGATATTGAATGAAATTAGTAAATCAACTAATTTGGTGAAATTACTGGAAATGAAAATAATGGGCATAGAAAAAAATAAACATATTGATGAAATGGGAAATATATTTCAGAAACTGACTGGTAGATTAATTACAGAAAAAAAAAACAATACAGGCACTAAACTTGGATTTTCAGCAAGACATTTAATAGAGTCCCAATCCTCGTGTGCAAAGTAAAAGCACATGAGTTAGGGAGAAATGTATGAACATGGTTTTAAAATCGGAGTGTTGACAAGAAACAATGAGTAGGAACAAATGGATGTTTTTCAGTTTGGAAGGCTCATGAGGCATTTCAATGATTGGTGCTGAGTCGCCAGGTATTCACAATACATCTCAAACATCTCGTTGAGGGAATCAAATGCAAACTTTCCAAGTCTGCTGATGGAACTAGGATGATGGAAAGTGAGGAGGATGTGAAAAAACTTCAAGGTGATTGAAACAAATGGAGTGAATGAGTAAACACGTGACAGATGAAGAGCAGTATGGTGTTGTCTTCTTTGTTGGGAAACACTAAAATGCCAGCCAACTATTTGAAAAGGGAGTGGTTGAGAAATGTCGATCTATAAAGGGAACTGCAGTTTTCTTTTGTTATTGTTTGGACAGACCTCTGAGTTCCTTGCAGGGCAGAGAGTTCTGAAGACAGAAACGAACACTGGGAATACATTGGCACACAGACCAGTTTACGCAGACCCACCGAGTGGGGAGCTGTAACATTAAAAAGGATCTGGGGTATCCTGTACACCAGTCACCGAAAGCAAAATTGCAGGAGCAGAAAGCAGTCAGGAAGATAAATCGGGTGTTGACCCTCATTTCAGGGCAACTTGAGTCCAGGAGTAAGGGTGTCTCAGTACAGCTGTTCAGGCTTTTGGTGAGACTTTTACTCGAACATTGTGCAGCATTGTGTGCA
Source organism: Hemiscyllium ocellatum (assembly GCF_020745735.1). Taxonomy (NCBI): domain Eukaryota; kingdom Metazoa; phylum Chordata; class Chondrichthyes; order Orectolobiformes; family Hemiscylliidae; genus Hemiscyllium; species Hemiscyllium ocellatum. The sequence continues at coordinate 7,241,952 of NC_083421.1, read as the reverse complement.
GTTTTGGTCTCCGTTCCTAATGAAGTACAAACCTTAAATTGAGGGAGTGCAGCGAAGGATGACCAGACTGATCTCTGGGTTGACAGACTTTTTGTGGGAGCAGAGCTTGGGGCGACTGAGCCAGTATTCCATGGAGTTTAGGAAAATGAGTGGACATCTCAGAGGAATATATAAAGCTCTGACAGGGTTAGATAGATTGGACACAGTGATGACAATACCCCTGGCTGGGACGTCTAAAACAAGGGGGCACAGTATTAGGTGCAGACAGGTCATATTGCGTTTTTATAAGAATAATTGTCTGCACTCAGAGACTGGTGAACTTCGGAATTTTCTCTCACATTAGGCTGTGGAAGACAAGGCACTAAAGACTAATAAGGATGTCCAGACACCGAAAGGATGGGAGACAGAGTAGGAGTACGGTGTAGAAATAAAGGGTCAGCCATCATTATATTGAATTGGATAGCAAACTCGACAGACCAAAGGGACTACCGCAGTTCCTATTTTATAGCTTCACAAGGTTAATCACATTATGGAATGTGTACAGTGTGTGGGGAAAGTGCATTGAGGAGATGTTCAGACATTAACTAAAATGGGGCAGGCTCAATGTGCTGTATGACCTATTCCCGATGTTTCTGTGCTGTCTGTGGGAACGCTCTGTAAATGTTGTCACAAGTTCGCACATGTTAGGAAGGAGGTCTCTGCAGGGTCAACAGGACTGTGCTTCCCGTTCCCTTATCCATATTGAGGCTGGGGCTGGGTGTTCAGTCTGGTTTTATACTTTAAGACCTCGGAGAGGTTTGATACCATAGAGTGTCTTGCTTGGCCTTTTCAGAGACCATTGTAGATTTGATCACATCTCTCTGTGTCCGGTGTCACGTTTAGGCAGACAAGGAAACACAGGAGATTCACTTCCTGAAAGTACATTGGAAAAGCAAATTGTTGTTTACAAACTACATTGACTTCAAGGTCACTGTTACTGACACCAGATTTGAGATCTCGATATTTTATTAATTGTTTTTAACTTCCACCAGTTGCCGGAGCATTAGCCTGGTCTGGATTATTAATCCAGTGACATTTCCACAGCAGTATCATCTCCACATGGGAACCTATTGAAAACCACACTGCGCAAGATATGGCTGTGCTGATTGACAGCTCTGTCAAAAAGAACTCCCAATTTGTCTATCGTGATGAGACTGATGGGGTTGGAATTGGTCAGATTATAATTATTCCCCTCTTATAAAATGGACATAGCTGAGTCATTTTCCACATTGCCGGGGTGGTGTCAGAGTTAGAGTTAGAAGAACACAGCTTCCCCAGGGACACGGCTTGTTGTGTAGCACAAGTCTTCAGTCCTAATGCAGGAATGCGGTCAGAGCCCATTTCCTTTGTCGTATCTGCTGTGTTCAGCTGTTTCTTCATGTCACGTGCAGCGAATCAAATTAGTTGAAGACTGGCATTTGTGATTCTGTGTGCATCATGATGACAGTGAGTTGAATCATCCACTCAACACCACTGGCTCGGATAGTACAGATACTATTTCCTTGTTTTTTACACTGATGTGCAGAGCTGATGCATTGGTAGAATGGGAATAATTCTGGAGCTCATTCCACCAATTAGTTGCTTCATCGTCTATCACGATTTTTGGCCGGATGTGGCAGGCTGCAGAGGTTTCATCTGGGTGTATTGACCTTGTGACAATTTCTCTCTCTCGATCATAAGATTTGGTTTCATTTGGATTTGATAGGATTCATTGTCGCATGTATCTAAGTAGAGTGACACTCTTTGTTTATATACAGTTCTGGCAGATCATAGTGAGAGTCGGAGCTGCCTTTTTTTAGGGACATGGAGTGGCGGAAATGTAAACGTCTACTTCAGCTGTCTGTTTTTGAAGAGCCACAAAATAGCCAGAAATTAAATTAATTGCTTCAGCATTAGTGAAAAAAGTACCTTTGAGAAGGAAATAATTCCAAGGCAAAAGAAAGGATAATCTGATTCTCAAGATTCTGAAACATGTCAACCTCGTGATAAAGAAAGTTCTTGTATTTAAAAAATGATGATTTGTAACAGAACACAGATGAAATAATGAAATTATAGCATAAAAACTTTGAAGAATCGCGAGAAAAGGTAACTTATTCTGATTTCAGTCAGGCTTCTTTTCATCCACAAACCCAGCTACTCAGGTTATCTTTCAGAAGGGAGCTGCACCTTTGAAACTATTTAAAAAAGTAAGAAGTTCGAGTTAAATATTTGGTAAATAATCATGGACACAGATTTCAACGTAATTATAAAACCTTAAAGGGATGCCTGGCATGTCTTTTCTAATTCGCTAGGAAAAAGATTAACAGTAGAAATAATAATAATATTACGATTTTCGTATCAGAATCAACTTTTTAATGTAAAACGTGATAACGGAATTTGTTGGCCTATATACATACTGTGTCAGGAAACCACTCTGCACACATTGGACCAAAACTGACCTGTACAAAGTAATTGAACTGTAGCGTTTCCAGTAAATATATGGAAAGATAAATTCTTCCATAACAACTAATCTATTACTTTCGCTCCTATCCAGTATCATCTTTGTAATCCTTTCCTCTACATCTCTGGAACTTTTCAGAGGGCAATAGAGACCTGTCAACAGGGTGACCTCTCCGTTTTTGTTTCTAACCTCTTCCCATGCTACCTCAGTACACGAGTCCTTATCAAGCATCCTTTCTACCAACGTAATGGTGTCTTTGATTTTCAATGCCACCGCACCCTCCCCCACCCCAAACCCCACCCCTGCCCCACTTTTAGTACCTTCCTTGTTCTGAATGAAGCATCTAAACCCCGGACCTTCCAACGATCAGTCCAGTCCCTGCTCTATCCATTTCTCCAAAATGGCCACAACATCAAGCTGTACAACTGAACAATTTGGAAACAGCGTGTGATTGGAGGGATGTTAAACGAGGGTGAGTAGGATAGATCAGAAGACAGCGTGAGGGGAGATAGACAGGAACAAACAGAAAATGGAAGTTTAATTTCGAAATTCTCACGGACTGCAAGGCCTTTATCTATTGCTATACGGTTTAAGCACTGCACGGATACTGGCTGTGCTCCCAGATCATTTATCACCAACAATATCACAGAGCTGAGTTGCTGACAGTTAAACAGAGTCCAAAAGGCCAAGTGTTTTCTTTTTCTACAGTGAGAAGTGATTTAATTTAAATAGACTGGGTGAACAACAGCAGGAATTCAGAATTCCCTCAGTACTGAGATAATGCGCCAGACAATTTCAATGAGGTGGATCACTGACAGAGGGGAAATCAGCATCTCAGCTCTGGGCCAAATAATGATTGATATAGACTGCACAGCACTTCCGTGATTTTGTAATACACCTTTCAATTTATATAGCTCAATATCATGAGTGTATCTTTTTTTTTGTACTTCCCATAGTTTAGTACGGACAGAAAATAATTTTGTCCTCGTATTTTGTGTTCAATAAACAAATTGTACTCCTCATTCCTAACTTTTGATGTATCCTTGAATCTTTTCTTTATATGAGTTATAAAGAGTAATATTCCAACACTGATGACTGAGGAATATTATTGCCCCTCCCTCCTGTCTGAACTGCCATGTCCCCCAATTCTCTCTGTTTTCTGTCTTCTCCACAACGCCATAGCCACACTCTAATTGAAGTCCAGTAAATGACATTTCATCACAGTTCACTAACATCGATCACATCAATAGCACAGGCCTCATCTGACTCTCTCTGAACCTGGAATATCAATCTGAATTGCATTTGTCACGTTCAATTCTCTGTTAACATAACCATGCCATTTGTCTGTTACAACCCCACGTTTCTCAGACACACATTCCCCTCAGATCATAAACTATAAAAATTGTCTCAATGTTTAATTGAAATTATGATGTTTGATCAATAGCTCCAGGATGTATAATCAGAGATGCATGTTTACATTCTGATGAACTTATAGCATTACTCCTGCATCCAAGACAGATTGAATGATTACACTCAATTGATCTACCAGCCTCAAGATTTGTTCCATCAGTCACCCTCTCATAGCCCATCCAGAAAATGACAGTTTGAAACATTGTTTTGAATTTGAATAAAACAATACTGAATTGAAAGGCGTTGGTTGGAGCTTTTTGTTCAGTGACTGTGATTGATGTCAGTCTCCGTGGATCCGAGATATGTCACTGGAGGGTTTGCCTCTTCTATTAATTAAGGACTCAGTTCAATGTGTTATCCCAGTATGGGCGGGAGCATCATCGACTGGACTAACAGGGATCAGTAGCTCGAGAGACTGAGGAGGAGAGTTCAGAATCTGAGAACATGAGACTGGGACGTTCAATTAATGGATCAGAGTGTGAGAACTTTCGACTGGAATACTGCAACAGACAGGAGTTTATCCTTGGGTCTTTACTACCTTTCTCGGCCTTGGATATCATTAGCATCACGGATCGAAGATATCCTTTGGATTATTCAAGGAGGTTACTATCCCATCCTCACTATAGTTGGTGTTCCTAGTAAGTCATTCCATCTGACCATTAAACTGAGTTGAACTGAATTGCTGTTCATATTCAAATTTTAAAATTTGGAAGTCATCATTTTCAGATCCAGTCAAAAAAATTATTCCTCACTAATTAAAACTAGCAAATTACTATCCACAACTTACTCAAAAATAGGCGAGGAGAAACCAGACTGTTCTGAAACTCCATTATCTTTTTTCTCCATTCATATTCACATTTCTACATATTCTCCCCACTCACCAATCCTACCCAGGACCACTATCAGGATATTTCAGTCACATTCTCAGCCTCAATGCAACTGCTGAATAATCCATCATTTGTGCCTTTAGTAAATTCAGATTTAACCGTTTCAAGTCCCTTCTAACTATGCTTACGTCACAACATATTTGCACTTGAGATGGTTAATTTGTCTTCTCCACAGAATCTGTCAGATGGACAGACAGTGCATGGTGGTCAAGTCATTGACTCATCATCAAGCGGCACAGAATAATAATCTTTTGGTGTCTCATGAAGGAAGTTGATGGAATGCAAATGAAATCATCACCACTTGTTTTAAACAAAAACCTATCTGATTCCCTCATGTCCTGTAGAGAAGGCAATGGGATATCCTTCCATGTTCAGGTCTCTGTGTGCCTGCAAACCCACATCAATGTGGTGTACTCTTTATTATCCTGTGCAACAGCTGAATCAGCCACTCAGTTCAAGATTAGAATAATATGCTGGTCTGATCATGGCTGCACACATCCCGTGAGAGCAGAACAACGGGAAAGATAGCTCCCTTCCTCTGCCTGATTTCCATGTTCCTGCAAGTAATTTCCATTCAGGTAGGTGACCATTTCCTGTTTCAAGTGAATTCTTTCTGATTGAGTCTCCCTCTGAACGTGATATACATCTCCATCGGCACCTCTGGTGATGACTTACGCAAAGATGTAAGAAACTTCAAAATGCCATATCATTCGCAGTGTAGTGAGAAGGAATGGCTTTTTATACCACAGGAAAGAAGCTGACACAGCTAAGTGAGGGAACAGAATAAGTGTGGTCCACCCTAGACTGTTGTTGAGATAGTATTTATGGTATTGTGCACAGATTTTCTCTCCTTTATAAGGAATAATCCTCTTGGCAGAAAGAGGGTAATGGAGATTCACTAGACTCATTGTTGGGGTGATTGTACCATCGGGAGTGCCTGAGTGTTAATATGTAGCACTTTGAAGGAATAAGAGGTGATTGCATTGAACCTTAAGTGGATGGACAGTCACTCATTATATTCCAAACAGAACTAATACGGTGATAAGTTCCATGTTATCTTTCCTTAGTTTACATGATTCTCGATGGCTTAAAATACTCTGCGAACGTCCCTCTCACTCCACTCCACTCCCCATTTCGATTGAGAGAGAGAGGGCCAGTCTTTAACTAAACTCTTCCAACATTAATACAGTGTATTTGGTGTGTGACCATACATAGAACTTCACGTTATCCACCATCCCAACAGGAGCCACAATACCTTCACTCTAAAACAGTTAACTATCCCCACCAGCTTCTGACCCGCACGGAGAACATGGGTCTGTCTTCCTGGAGATGGAAGATGCCTCCTTGAGGCTTGGCACAAAACATTTGGCTTCCTTCCTCACTGCCGGCAAAACAGGTTACAGTATAATGTGTCCCACAGGCAATGGAGCCACGAGGAACATCGTGAGCCGTCTGTGAGTGCAGTATCTGCTCCATTTGTTTTCCAGGATGGAGCATCAGTGACACCCTCCTACTCCTGCGTAAGTGTCTCGAGGGGTGAATGGTCTCCTCCTGGTTCTATAGAACAGGTTTAGGGGTCTTACTGGACTCTGCCTGTTCCTGTTTAACAGCTCAATGTACTGACTAGATGCCTCCTCTTCCGGTGGAACAGGCAGGAGGATTGAATGGGCTGTCCCTCTTCTTGTTCAGTCATTTCGATGGGCTGAATGGTTTCCACATATCCGTGTGTAACCAGCTTGAGATGCTGAATGAGCTCCTCTTTTAACTGTGGAAATGTGCAGTGTCTGGCCGTTCTGTTACATAAATGTTACCGACACTTTAACAGCACAAACCTGAATGTTGTTTGGCTCTTGCTGAATATAGACACAGACTGGTTCAGGAGCTGAGGGGGGACAAATTGATCTGAATATTGTGTGATCTTCAGTGATCACCCTGCTTCTGATCTTGAAATAGATGGGCGGCGCCGGGAATAGGGGCATACAGGCGTTGACGAAGGAGCTGAAGATGTTTGTGCTGAACAAGTTAATTTGAGGATCTCCTGAAGAGATGTCCCGGGACTGAGAGGATTGTCGGCCACCGACCACAAACATCTTCCTTTGTGCTCTGAATGACCCCAACCAGTGGGGAAGGTTAGACCTGACTCTATTAAGCTCAAATAAGTAGGTGGTCCCGATAACATCTTCAGTCAACTACCGCCTTGATCTCAAGGCCATTCACTCTTTCCTGAGCCCCTGTGTTCACCTCTTGTTCATATCAATAGGTGATGGTGTATGTGTAGAGAGTGTTGTCCTCTCACAGAGGGTAATCAATGTCAGGAATTATCTGGACGAGAGAGTAAAGGGAGCTACATCACTGAAAGTATTTAAAGAGTTGGTACATGAATCTTTGACCTGTCAGAGAGCTCAGGATTTTGAATAACTGGCCATTAAGGAGGAGGTAATGCTAACAGTAGGTCAGTCATGATTGTATACAATGGCTTGACTGGCCGAATTAACTATTCCTGTTCCTTGTTTTCATTTTCTGTAATTTCAAAGTAAACGGCTGTAATTTTCCTGGATGTACTGTTATTGCATGTTGTAATCAGAGAGAGCAAAGCATTTTTGAGTCATCTCTGAGTGAGGCTCTACCATGCACTTTGATCTGATTAAGGTCTCAGCAGCACTTTTCTGTCAGTGTATCTTTTCCCTACATTCATTTGTCTTTCAAATGTCTGACATAGACAATTTTGAACACACGGAAATATCCAGGCATCACAATCTTCTGTGGAAGGGAATTCACACCTTACCAACCCTTTGAGAATCTCTTGTTCGTGTTTTGACCAATGTTGGACGGTCACTCCTGTCTTTTTCCACTCCTCTATTGGTGAAAGCAAATTTTAAATGTAACCAGTTGAGTGCTGTGTCCAATGATATCGGTATCGGACTGGGTAATTTTCTAGTAAAATCTGGGAAACATAAAGTTGAACTGTGAACAAATGGTAAAATGATAGTGTCCCAAATGTTTTTCAGACTTTGAACTTATTCTGCTCACACAAATGTCTGGGAATGCGAATTTCTTCCTGGAACAGTTGGATTTGGATGAATTCCCTTTTCTTCGAGCTGTACAGAGATTCCTATGAATCCTCGTCAGGAATCCTCTACGAGTGGTAAAGATGACTCAGGATTTTTCTGCTCTCACGCCTTGTTTTCAGGCAGAACACTGTAAGAGAGAGAGAGAGAGACCAATTGGCTGCTGCTTCTAAAGCAAGTAATATTTTTCTCCGTCTTTGTGTAGAAAAATACAAGAATGTCAACTGAAAACCGAACTGGACCATGTGCACCTCCATGTACATTCTCTGGAATGGATGATAATAGACTGTATGTTGTATGCAGCATCATTGCTCTTGTTGTGCACAGTGCCTTTCATTAGCAAAAGAAAATAATGTGCCCGTTTTACGATTTGATGAGATGTTTATATGCATCTGCGTAATTTTTAAAAATATCTTCATAATATTTGTGTTAATACCAATGCATCTCATTCAAAAAAAATCTAGCTTTAGTCTTCTTAACCAAGAGAAAATATGTATCCAGCTGAACGACTTCTCTGAAAATCGTGGTTCAATAAGATTTCTCATCTAAGATCCAAACAGGTAATTCAAAAGGCCTTCATTTCAGGAATGAGTAAAAGGAAGCATCTTTGAACATCTTTGAAAGGAATTGTACCCGGTTTTATTTTTAGTTTAGAGGATCAAAACTGCCCCCAGTGTATCTCATGTGGTCTCAGCAATGCCCTGTACAGATACAGTGAAATATTACTAATTAAACCCAATACCAGTTGCCACAAACAGCATCATTCCACTTACCTTCCGAATCGCTTGCTGCATCTGCAGACAGACTTCATATGATTCATGTACCAGGAATATGAAAAACATCTGCATCACAGAGTTCTGCAATCTCTCTCCATTTAAATTGTTCCTGACTGCAATAGACAACTCACATTATATTATTACTGCTGAGGGTATCCTCACTAACCTTCCCTGTCAACATCTTAAGGCAGATTCACTACCTCCATTTGAACATCTATTGAATGATCATTTTGGTGTACAAGATAGTTCAGCTTTGATCCATTCAGTCCCTTCATCCAAATATTTGACATAGATTATTGATCATTGATGACCCTACAGTGATCTCGGAGTCAAAACTAGTTACAGTTTTGTTTAAAAAATCTTATATCTCTACGATTTCCTGTTAGTGACAGCATCCCTGTTCCTGTGCAGCACTTCAGGCGGGTTGAATGGCCTTGTTCTGGGCTGTGTAATGTACTCAACGAGCTGAATTACTTCATCCTATATTCCTGTGTAATTATTTATAGGGAGAGAATGGTCTCCTCCCGTCTCATTGTAATGATACAGTCTGGCTGAATGGGATGGTCGTCTACCCTGTAATCGCGTTGAGAGGTGGATTGAGGGAACAACCCACGGGGTAGGTACAGCAGTACACCTTTTAACGGCCGGGAGCATGGATTGAGGGAACAACACATGGAGTAGGGGCAGCAGTATATTCCTGTAACAGCCGGGAGGGTGGATTGATGGAACAACACGTTGGAAAGGGGCAGCAGTTGGCCATTTGGTGACACCATTCAGAATGCTCCTGGCTGATCCGAGTGTGTCTGACCATCTGTTTCCTGTCTGTTCCCAATAAACATTGACTCTCCTGTCCAGCAAAGATCAGTCAAGCTCAAAGTAAAATACCTTAATTAACCGAGTCTTCACTGCTCCCTGAGGATGAGGACACCACAGACAGCACAACAGTGAAGGGAAAGGGACATCCTTCTTCCACTGTGGGACACATTTTTTAAAAACTGTGTTAACCTCATGTCAAATCACTGCCCCATTTCGGATATAGTGGTACAATAACTAGGAATCGACATTAACCATTCTGCCCTCCAATCTTTTCCCACATTACCACTGACTCTTTCCGGTCAAATATGATGCTGCTGATGTCTCAGGAAGAGCATGACCCCACATGAGCATTAAAAAAGGAGCAGAATTAGACCTATCGAGTCTGATATACCATTCAGTCATTTGCAGTATGTTCCACGACATCAGTCTCCTACCTTCTCCCTAGAATGTTTGATCTCCTTATAAATAAAAAAAAGTGTTTATTTGTGACTTAATGGCACTACTGTCTGTGTCTTAATGTGCATTTATGTGTGTGTGTGTGTGTCCATGTGCTTATTATTGTTTTGTATTTGCGTGACTATGTCTGTCTGTCTATGTATCAGCCTGTGTGTTTCTATCTGTGTTTGTGTCTATTTGTGTGTGACGATATATGTCTTTGTGTGCTTCTATGTGTGTGCATGCTTATCTCCTTGTATGCATTGTGCATGTTAGTATATTGGGGTATGTACCAATACTTCTGTGTAATTCAATGTCTGCATCTCTGTGCAATGGGATATCTGTTCTTCTGCGAGTGAGAGAGATGAGTTTGGAACTCACAGTAGGTTTGAATTGAGAATTGTTCTTTACTGAATATTGCTCCTTACTCGGTTGGAGGGACGTGGATGTTTCAGAATCTCCACACAAGGCTTCCTGGTCCTCTCCAGCTCTCTCCAGGATCCTCCCCACATATCATGGTAGGGGGATGATGGAACGGATGTCCGGCACTCCATCACCCGACTTGGCCCTTTCTGTCCTATTCCAGGCTGTTCCTTCTGGAATGGAAGAAAGGGAGAGAATGAGTGAGGGTGGGAGTGGATGTCCCTGCTGTTAGTGCTGGGGTAGGTGAGGCTTATGCCCGAAGCGTCGACTCTCCTGTTCCTTGGATGCTGCCTGACCTGCTGCGCTTTTCCAGCAACACATTTTCAGCTCTGATCTCCAGCATCTGCAAACCTCAGTTTCTCCCAGGTGAGGTGTGACATGGTGAGATGGCCGGAGGGCGTCTTTCTATAGTGTTGTATGAATGTAGTGCTATTAGTGTGCGGGGCTATTGCATCAGGGACAGAGAATGTGGGGGAGGAAGGTGCTGAATTCAACAGCGAAAATGGTCGTGCTTGAGCCTTATTTGGAGATAGAGGGTGAGCCTTGGTTGAGGGCAGGTGCTGTAAAAGATATACAGTGAGTGTGAGGGAACAGTGAGAATATACGGTGACACTTATCCTGATAGAGGGAAATGGATATTGATGCTTGTCCTGTATTGCTGGACATGTCTTCAGATCATCTCAGCATCGAGGTGAGCCTCCCCGAATGCCTTATCCAAGTCTATCACTAGTAACGACACAGGCCCTGTCCATCAGATTCCACAGAATCAGTTTGGGTGGATCTTACAAATAGCAAAGAGAAACAAACTTGTTGTGTTACATATCTGAACCAAAACTGTCGCGCAAATGTTTTGCATCATATGCTCTGGAAATTAGATATGCAACTATATGCAAAGGGAAGCCAAGACATACTGATATTATCGCTCAGCTCTTAACCTGGAGACCCATGTAATGTTCTGGGGACATGGATTCAATTCCTGCCATGGCAGATTGTGGAATTTGAATTCAATAAGTATCTGGTATCGAGAGTTTATGATGATCAGGAATCCATTGTTGATTGTTGGAAAAACTCATCTGGTTCACTAATGTCCTTTAGTGAAGGAAACTGGCTGTTCTTACCTGGTCTGGCCTGCACGTCACTCCAGGTCCAAGACAACACTGTTAACTCTTAACTGCCGTCTGGCATGACGAGCAAATACTGGTTATCCAATGAAGCCCCCATCCTGTGAACGAGTAACAAATACTCGTGGGTTCTGCAGTAATAATAGATGGTGTCAAGTTGCATCGAAACTGAGTTAACTAAGTGACCGCTAATGTTGTGAAAAATAAATTCCATAAGTGTATATCAGGTAGGTTGAAGAGTATGTTGTGAACCAAACTAGAGAGCAGATTATTTCGGATTTGGTGTTGTGTGATACTGATTAAGGATGATCAGCCATGATCATATTGAATGGTGGTGCAGGCTCGAAGGGTAGAATGGCCTACTCCTGCACCTATTGTTTATTGTGTGGTCGGAAGGACTAATTACTGACCTTGCTCTGAAGCAGCTTTGGAGGAATAGTGACGTTAATATGTTATATTTTACACGGCGTCTGCATTCAATGTGGAATGTTTGCACATTCTGGTCAAACATCATGAAAGCCCAGAGGCTAGAGTGTCAAGTTCGCTCCAGTGAATTGGGGAAGTACAATATAGCATTCAGTAGGAGAACAATGGTTGTTAGACTCATAGAGTCTTACAGCACGGAGACAGGCCATTCGGCCCAAACTGGTCCATTCCGAACAAAATATTTCCCTGTATCCTTCTAATCCTTTCCTACCTGTGTGCTTGTCCAAATGTTTTATCAAATTTTGTGAATGTACCTGCCTTAACCACTTCTGCTGGTAGCTCGTCCCATATGCATACCACTCTGTGTGTAAAACAAATTGCTCCTCAGGTTCCCTTTTATCCTTTCCTCTCTGACCTTAACTTGATGCCCTCTAGTCCGTGTTGCCCAATCCTGGGGAAATGAAAACTGAGTGCATTCACTCTATCACTGCCTCCCATAATCTTTTACACTACTGTCAGATCCCCTCAGCCTCATACATTCTAAAGTAAAAACTCCGAGCTTGTTCAACCTCTCACTAAAACTCAGACCATTGAGTCTTGGCAAAATCCTTGTAAACTTCTTCTGCACTCTTTCCAGTTTAATAACATCCTTCCTCAAGCAAAGTGAACAAAACTGAACATGACGTGACAAGTATGGACTCGCCAACATCTTGTATAACTACAACATAACTCCCTAATTTCGATATTCAGTGCTCTAACTGATGAAGGCCAGTGAGTCAAATGCCTTTTTCAGTGCCTTGTCTACCTGGGACTCCACTTACAATGAACTGTGCACCTGAATTCCAGTGTCACTCTGTTCCACTGCATTCCTTAAGACCCTACCATTCACCATGCCTTGATTTAACTTTCTAAAATGCAAGAACTTACACTTATCTGAATTAAACTCCATTTGCCATTTCTCGGCCCACTTCCTCACCTAATCAATGTACTGCTGCAATTTCTGAAATCTCTGATAACCTTCCTCACTGTCCACGATTCCACCTATTTTAGTGTCACCTTGAAACTTACAAGTCATGCCTGTACATTCTCAGCTAAATCATAGATATGCGTGTGTGTATATACGTGTGTGATATATATATCTATATATATATATATATATATATATATATATATATATATATAGTCCCAGCACCGACCCCTGAGGCATTCCATTAATCACAGGCCTCCAGTCCGACAAGCATCCTTCCACGATTTCCCTCTTCTTCCTATCATCACGCCAATTTTGGACCTAATTTGCCAGCTTCCCCTCAATTCCATGCGATCTAAAGTTCCAGAGGAGCGTACCATGTAGAACCTGATTGAAGGCCTCACTGAAATCCATATAGACTAAATATACAAACATGCCCTTGTCAAAGTTACTGGTCATATTATCAAAGCAGTCTAACAAACTTGTGAGCCATAATCCCTCATTCGCTAGGCCCTGTCTTTCCAAATGCATGTATATCTTTTCCCTCAGAATCTTCTCAAGTAACTTACGTGCTACAGATTTTAGGTTTACTGGTCTATAGTTCCCTGGTATATCTTTGTAGCCCTTCTTGGATAACGGCACAGCATTCACTACCCTCCAGTCCTCCAGGACATCACCCGTTGGCTACCGATGATGCAAACGTACCAACCAGGGCCCCCACTATGTCTTTCCTGTCCTGCAGTATTCCTGAATATATATGGTCAGGACCAGGAGATTTATCGAAATACTACAACGTCTGAAAAATATGTTTATTTATTTCGGGTAGAACACCCAAGAGTGAGAAAATGAGTTAACAATGATTAGCATAGTAAATTAAAGATTATTTTAAGCACATGAAGTGACTTCAGAAGAATTCCAGACATTGTGGAATCCTGAGAATTCTCAGAAATCTACGATCCAGAAAAGGAGGGCCAAGAAACGGGTAAGGTAATCAAAAAGCGAACATGCACACAAACAAATAGGAACATAAAGACTGCATAAATCTATGATGTATATTTCAAAGGAAAGAGAAAAGCATATTCAAACGTGGAAATCTGCAATCAGGAGAGAGGAGCTTATTATGGATAACAGGGAAATGGCCAAGTAAATAACCAATTACCTTGCATCTGTCTTCATGGAGGAAGATCCAGAAAATCACCCAGAAATCCGACATCTTCATATAGGACTTGTGGATCGAAAGATATAAAGTCAATTTATATCAGTAACAAGGCTTTACTTGAACATGCAGCTGGATTAAGCATTGCTAACCTTGACAAGCCAGATGTACTTCATACCAAAATCTTCACTGTAGATGAACGGTAGTGATTCAAGCATCTGCAAAGGGAAGAAGAGATAGTGTGGAGAACTGCAGACCAATTAACTTGACATTTGTGGGGAAACTGTTGGAATGTATTATATAGGATGTGACATTCGTTATTTAGAAGTTAAGAGTAACATTGGCGAGAATCAGTACGCATTTCTGAAAGGGAAATCATACTTGACAAGCTTTGGAATTGTTTGAAGTTGATTCTTACAGCATAGATAATGGGGAACCAGTAAAATTGGCATATTTTACATTATTAGAAGGCTTTCTATAAGAACTCACACAATGAGTTCGTAAATGCAATGAATGTGAAAGTTATTTGGAGGAATATATGCAAGTGGTAAGTTAAAGTTTGGATTGCTTTGCTTTAAGGGATTCAGAATACAGATGTAAAGACATGTTGAGGCAGTTTAATGGCGTGTTGGTGAGTACTATGCCTGGACCTTTGAGTACAGTTTTGGTGACCAAATCTGAGAAAGAATATACTGACGACAGAGGAAGTTCAATGGACATTCTCCAGATTAATCCCTCAGATGATGAGATTGCCTGATGAGGAAACTCGTCCTGTGTTCTCTGGAGTTTCAAACAATGAGAGATGGGTCACTGTGAAATATATAAAAATCACAAAATATGTGACAAGTTGGAAATTAACAGGATGTTTCTCCGGCTGTCTAATCCACATTCAAGGGAAATAATGGCAGGATAAAGGACAAACCAATTAAGGCTGCAAAAAGGAGGGAATTCTGCACGCGTAGGGGACTAACGAACACAGGTGCATGGAAATCTGCTGGCAGGGCAAGTTAGGGTGAATTTCCAGATATTCCACAAGTGTGTCCAGCAGAATCAGAATAACCAGGGAACAGGTCGGACTCATTAATGACTTGCCAAATTGCATCCAAATGAAGTTTAGTCGTAGGACACAGAAGGTGGTGGTAGACGGCTGCTTGTGTGACTGGAGACCAGTGTCCAATGGTATACCACAGGGTTCAGTGCTGTGTCCCTCATTGTTTGTGATTCGGAGGTGCTGGTGTTCGACTAGGTGGACAATGCTAAAACTCGCATAACACCAGATTATAGTCCAACAGGTTTATTCGGCGGCACTAGGTTTCGAAGCGCTGCTTCTTCATCAAAGCGCACAATCACCTGATGAAGACGTAGCGGTTCGAAAGGTAGTGCCTCCGAACAAACATGTTGGACTCTAACCTGATGTTGTGTGTTTTTCAACTTAAATATTTATTGTACTCGTAAATGATGTAGCTGTGAATATGGACGAGAGGTGGGGAGTGTGATAAGTAAGTTTGTGTTTGATACGCAGATTGGCCGTTTGGTTGGCAGTGTGGAGGAAGGTCTTAAGTTACGGGAAGACACAGATGGAATGGTCAGTTGGGAATTCAATGGCAGGTGGAATTTAACCCTGTTAAATATGAGGTGATACACTTTGGAAGAAGGAACCAGACAGGGGAGGACTCAATGAATGGCAGCACACTAGGAAGGTCAGAGGGTGCTTCTACTCCCATCCCTGAATGTGATGGACAGGTTAATATACAATTTGGGAAAGCATAGGGGGCTGTAAACATAACCTTGATTCATTGAGCCACAGACAATAAGAGCTATGCGGAACTTTACTGAGGCCAAGATGGAATACTATATATAGTTCTGGAAACCATATTACAGGAAGGATGTGAGTGCACAGGACGGGGTGCAGAGGAGATTCACCAGGATGTTCCCTGGGATGGAGCATATCAGCTATGGAGAGAAGCTGGATAAGCTTTGGTTGTTTAGATTGGAGGAGAGGAGGCTGGTGGGTGGGGGCGTGATTCAGAAGCATAGGATTACAGGGTGTATGGACAGCTGTTATTCCTTTTAGTCAAAGGGCTACACTTTTAAAGTGAAGGGTTTGCGGTTCAGTGAGGATTTGAGGATTGCTTTTCACCCAGAGTCTGTTGGGGTCTGAAATACAATTCTTGAGTGGGGAGTTGTCACGGTAATCTCAAAACCATTAGATAATACATGGTAGTGCACTTGAAATGCCTTAAGATTTACGGCTACAGGTATTGTGTCAGAAAGTGGGTCTAGTGTAGACCGTGCTGTATTTCTGATAGTACGCAGTCTTTGCTTCTGTGATTGTATGGTTGTGGAAGGTGAATCACTGAGTACCTTAAGATAGGAATTGATAGGTTTCTGAAGAAACAGAGATTTATGAAAGGGGAATCATATTTGAAAAAAGTGGCTTTTATCAAAATTATGGAGAAGCTTTCAATGCACTTCAAGTGGAATTTAAACAGAATTTTGATAAAGCCCAAACCTATTGTGCGAAATGGAATCCTGTGGGACTGGGATAATATATGGTCATGGTTTTAGAATGGGAGAGCTGACTGGCAACACTGAGAAAGAATGAAACAATATTTTTTTTTGAAAAATGGAAAGCTAGTAGGATATAGAAAGGATCGTGGCTTGGGCCCCAGTTATTCCCAATACATATCATATCTTTGGTTGAGGGGTTCAAATGCAATATTCCCAACTCTGCTGACAGCACTGAACGTGGGTGGGTGAGGGGGATGTAAAAAAGCTCCAAAGTGACCGAGACAAATGAAATTACTGGGAAAATACGTGGCAGATGGAGAAAATCGGTAGAGATGAGATGCTGTGCACATTGATGGGAACAATAAAACGGCAGGCTCCCATTTGGAAAGGGCGTGGTTGAAAAATGTTGCTCTATAAAGGAACTTTAGCTGCATTTTGGTTTATTTCTGCGCAGCCCTCTCGGTACATATATGGCAATGAGTTCTGAAGCCGAAAGTCAACACTGGGAATGGCATTGGCACGCTGTCCAGTGTATATAGACCCAGCAAGTGGGGAACTGTGACATTGAAATGAATCTGGATCTCCCTGTACACCAGTCACTGAAAGCAATATTTCAGGAACTGAAAGCAGGTAGGAAGATAAATGGTGTTTTCACCTCATTTCAGGAGAATTGAGTATAGGAGTAAGAAAATCTTACTGCAGCTGTACAGTGAGACCCCATCTCGGACATTGTACAGTATTGTGTGCAGGTTTGATCACCTTACCCAATAAAGGACAAACCTGACATTGAGGGAGAGCAGTGAAGGATGGCCAGACTGATCTCTGGGATGACAAGCTTGTTGTGGGAGCAGAGTTTGGGGCGACTGGGCTTGTATTCCATGCTGTTTAGGAAAATGAGTGGTGATCAAAGTGAAATATATAAAACTCTGACAGGGCGAGACAGATTGCAAGCAAGGATGGCAATTCCCTGTCGTGGACGTCTAAAACGGGCCACAGTATTATTAGCCTAAGAGATAGACCACGGAACGAGGACATGCCACAACCAAAAGGACTAGCCACACTACCATGCGTCAGGAGGGTCTCAGAACTGACAGCCAGATTACTGCGATCCTTAGGACCCATAACAGCACACAAGCCAACATCCACGCTCAGACAACAACTCACTAGAACAAAGGACCCAATACCCAGCACGAGCCAAACTAACGTAGTTTACAAAACACCATGCAAGGACTGCACAAAACACTATATTGGACAAACAGGAAGATAGCTAACAATCCGCATCCATGAACATCAGCTAGCCACAAAACGACACGACCAGCTATCCCTAGTAGCCATACACTCTGACAACCAGCAACATGAATTTGACTGGGAAAACACCACTATCATAGGACAAGCCAGACAGAGAACAGCATTGGAATTTAAGAGGCATGGCATTCATCCACAAACTCCATCAACAGACACATTGACCTGGACCCCATATACAAACCACTACAGCTGAAACAGACACCCGGAAGCGGCAAGAACATCCATCAACAGACACATCGACCTGGACCCCATATACAAACCACTACAGCTGAAACTGTCACCCGGAAGCGGCAAGAACAATCCACTATAAATACCGGAAGAAACATCAAAGCAGCGCTTCACAGAGGCTCCAACAGCACTGATGATGTCCCCTAGCCAGGGGACGAAACGTTTGCAGCAAAAACTTCCAGCTCGGCGAACAGAACCACAACAACGGACACCCGAGCTACAAATCTTCACTCAGACTTTAGAAATAAAAGAAAGGGAAATGAAGAAAACGAGAGAAAAGGACAGAAGAAAAGCAGAGAGTTTCAACTTAAAAAGTTAGCAATTAGAGAGGAAAGTTGACAGAAGGGCGGAGATGAAGATAGACGGTCGGCTGGATGAGGAGGTTAGTGA
Organism: Hemiscyllium ocellatum; assembly: GCF_020745735.1. Classification (NCBI taxonomy): domain Eukaryota; kingdom Metazoa; phylum Chordata; class Chondrichthyes; order Orectolobiformes; family Hemiscylliidae; genus Hemiscyllium; species Hemiscyllium ocellatum. Next base: position 7,223,554 of record NC_083421.1, on the reverse strand, counting down.
GGTTGAGCAACCCTATTGTAAAAAATGGCCTAATGCGGATCTGTTTAAATGCATCCAGGCATTCTCTAAATTTGATGAGAGAGATGGGGAAGCCTTTTGAATTTCGTTTGAGAAGTGGCTAAGCAAATGCAGACACCAGTGGCCATGCGGATTTAGTTGATCCAATCAAAGCTGATAGGTATTTGCATCCCTATCGGTGAGGTATCTGGCCAGTATGAGGAGGTGAAGAAAGCCAACTGAAAGTGCATATAAACTTGTGCCAGAAGCTGACAGACAGCATTACAGAATCTAAAAAAGGGTCTCCGGTTAAACGCACATTGAGTTTGAAAGGATCAAACAAAGTAATTTTGAAAAGTGGGTAAAGGTATTAAAAACAGAACAAACCCAAGACACTCTTAGAGAGATTCTTATTTTGGAGAAGTTCAACAATTCACTTCCTGCAGTCGTGAGAACTCGTGTGGAAGAGCTGAGAGTTAAAATGGCAAGGTGAGAAGCTAAAATGGCTGATGATGCTGATTGAGTTCAGAAATCAAAATTTGGTTTCTGTGAGAGATTGAAGAATGTGTGAGATCTTCTTAGAACATTTGCCTGTGAGAGTAAGGTTTACTGGGCATAGGCCAGTAGTAGCAGGTAAAGAGTTTAGAACATTAAGAGGGACGAAAACATGTAAGTCTTTTATGCTGAGACATGGAGAGCTATGTCATTCATAAGGACTATTGAAAATATGAGAAGTGCTCCATTATGTAACGTGTGGTTGGAGAGTCCAGTGGAAACACCAACAGATTCATTCCACAATGGGGAAGGAGGCCTTTAGCTTGGTGTTGGCGTTACAACATTTCAGATTTACATTGCCAATAACATACATGAGACAAATCTTTTTCACTGATCGTGACCCCTGAAAGTTTTTGGAGCAGTTTAGGGAGAAAAATACCAGTCTGTTTCGATTGAGTTTATTATTGCTACCATTCAATTTGAAACTACCCAGGTGACAGGGGGAGAAAACCTAAATTTTGACATCTTGTGGAGACTTGGATGAAGAAAGACAAAGGCATTCTGTGGCAGGAGTAAACTGACTGAAATCGAAATAGTGGTGAACATTTGTATGCTCAGAGTCAATGTAATATATATGCATTTATGTCTACTAATAGAGGAAGATTAGGAGGTCTAAAATGAATCCACATTTGTGTATTGATGGATTATTTTATTAAAGAATGAGTTGTGAAGATACTATTATTGTAAAACGTTTATTTTCTCTTGTGTTTTTTTTTAAGAGAGGTTTTAAAGGCAGAGGTGCAGAACTGCTGTCTGAAAACAGTTTAAGTAAATAATTGAGATTTTAGGTTTCATTAAAACGGTGATAACAATGGAAGGGCAGTGGCCAGCTCTCCCAGACCAGGTTTTCTCGTTTTATTTTTAGCTGCAGCATTCAGAAGCTGTTGGAGATCCCAGAATGGTTGGAAGTTTCAATAAATGATCCCCAGCTGCTTTTCTCTCTGAGATCTCTGTTGATGTTGTACCCTCCGGGATTGGCAAACTGCTGTAAGGATCTGCGTTTGAATATACAAAGCAAAGCAGTGTAAACCAAGAAGGTACGATATCTATTGTTTGTTTAAGTGTTCCAACATATAAGCTCTCCCAAAATATTCTTTTCTTTGATTTTATTTTAACTAAAGCATTTGAATAGATTATATTTTGCTTAATGTTGAATGGTTTGACCAGTCACAACATATCTGGAACGCACATATATCCCATCTCTATTCAAAATAAAGAAAGGTTTGGGTCTAAGTGGCTTTATTTTGGGGAGATCTGGACTGGTCCACAACACTTGTAGCCAAGGGATTTGTGATGAATCCTGTAATTGAAAATTAAGTGGAGGGACTGGGGATGGTTTGCTGGAGGATGTGCTGTGAGCTGCCTCAGACATGCAGGGAGATCTGAGGATTTGGTGACCCAACTCTGGTTGCAGCATCTGCGTCTGTTACATGAACAACAAATGGAGCAGAGGCTGCAGAGAGGGGAACTCTGAAACCACGCAGTGAGTGTGTGTGGGGAAAGGGATCTGCTGTATCCACATCGGGTTTTCGAGGTACAGCTTCCCAAGCTTCACTTAACCCAGGAGCAGAGTGTGAGGGGACACTGACTGAACAAGGAGCTGGTCATAGAATGGTATCACCTCCACCTCCTTCAACACGAACTCCAGCTTCACACCAGGGGGAGATTGGTGCTGGAAGTGGATGTTAGGGTTACTGTTTCTCATACAGCTTCTATGATCCAGAACATTCCAGGCTGGACAAGGTGACACATCCATCATTTCCCAATATCTCAACATCAACGTCACCATTCGGTGATGGAGGATATACATGGTGGGTGAGGTAAACACATTGTTTCTCCCACAGCAGGGAGATTCCGTGTATATCCAGTATACACGGATTTCCGATGGTGCACAGTGCATCTGCAGAGTACCCATGTTAATGGGGAGAGGATTTCTCTCTCTATTAATATAACGCATGCACAGTATAACATGTTGGTGAATACCCACTGTCGTGGCCTCTTCATTAAGATGCAGTCAGCCATTTCCCATCGTCATCGGGTCTCCACGTGGAAAGAAATGAATATTTCTTGGATAAAGGACGTCCTCTTGATGTAGGTTTCAAAACACCATCCCCACCATCAATCAACCACATCAAAGTATTCCATGTGTACGGAGAGCAATGGGGTCTCTTGGAGTGTCTGGTAGCTGACAAACAGGGATGGAGCAAAACCTCCCATTTCTGATCGGGTCTGAGTGAACCTCCCAGTACACAGTATTACTAGGTCCTGTAATCCCTCTCCATTTCAGTAACATACTGCCTTCCCTTATTTCTGTAAATGAAATGACAGGTTATATCATGTTAGATTCCACCTGACAAACTATTATCTATTGTATTTACCTCTCTGAATCTATTCGCAGACTCTCCACTCTCTCTTGATAATGTAATCTCTTGCTTATCAGAGCGACATCACCAAACGCAGCATCTGTATATCTGTTCCATCTTCCTGATCATTAATATAGAATGTAAATAGTTGAGAACCCAGCGCTGGTCACTGTGTGGCGCGACTGGTTATGCTCTCTCTAACTGATTTATCCTGAGTGCCTGCTTCCTGTGTGATACCCAAACCTCCCTCATTCCTATGCAACACAGTTGAAGAGTTGAATAAGAACAATGAGCATCTGTGAGGAATCCAACAGCTCGATGAGGCTGATGTCAACTCGGCATCTATTCCCTTTTCGTGCTATCTCTCCATTCTAACACTCTAGTCTCTTGTTGTAGATTGCGCCAAATGAAAAAAAATACACCCCACATCTACACTTTCAATTACTTTTCGAATTTTACAGAACTCAATGAGATTTCCTTTCATTCTTATTAACTAGAGAGTATAAGCCTAAACTGCTCAATTTCTCTTCATAAGACAAACACTTCAAATATGGAATCAATCTAATGAAGCTCTTCTGAATTGCCTACAATGTAAAAACCTCATTCTGCAGGACACCCAAACTGGACTCCAGTTGAATCCTCACAAATGCCTTGCATAGCTAAACCAACACTCCCTACTCTATCCTTTTATAAGTAAACACTGAAATTATGCTTGCATTTCTCATTACTTGCATTACCTGTATGCAGGTTTTCTGTGATATGCAAGCAGACATCCAGATCCCTCTGCACCTAAGCACTTTGAACTTTCTCGCCATTTAAATAATAATTTGTCTCTCCAATAATACTGGCCAACTTGAATAGCACCATTTGTTTTCTCAAGGTTTGTGAAGGCTTGTAACTCAGGTTAAGATTTGGGGTGTATGTTTGCTCCTTGAGCTGTAGTTTTGATATCCAGACGTTTCGTTACCTGGCTAGATAACATCATCAGTGGCGACCTCCAAGTGAAGTGAAGCTGTTGTCTCCTACTTTCTATTTATATCTTTCTCCTGGATGTGGTTTCTGGGGGTTGTGGTGATGTCATTTCCGGTTCGTTTTCTGAGGAGTTGATTGATGGCATCTAGATCTATGTGTTGGTAATGGCGTTGTGGTTGGAGTGCCAGGCCTCTAGAAATTCTCTTGCATGCCTTTGCTTAGCCTGTCCCAGGATAGATGTGTTTTCCCAGTCAACATGGTGGATTTTTTCATCCGTGTGTGGGGCTACGAGGGAGAGAAACTTCTTTGATGTATGGTAAGTTGGTTAGGGTTTCTGGCTGTGTTTGGTCTGATTGTCGTGGTTTGTCCTTGAGGAATCTGCGCACTATATTTCTTGAGTATCTGTTCGTCTTGAATACGTCGTATAGGTGGTTCTCCGCTGTTTTGCGTACCTCGTCTGAGCTACAGTGTGTGGTGGCTTGTTGGAATAGTGTCCTGATACAGCTTCGTTTGTGTGTGAAGGGATGATTGCTGGTGTAGTTAAGTATTTGGTCAGTGTTTGTCAGTTTTCTCTATATGCAGGTTTGTAGTTCTCCATTGTCCTTTCTTTCGACTGTGACGTCCAGAAATGCGAGTTTGTTGTCGGTTTCTTCCTCCTTGGTGAACTTTATGCCTGTGAGAGTGTTGTTGATGATGTTAAATGTCTCTTCTATCTTGTTTCATTTTGTGATGCCAAAAGTGTCATCTACGTAGCGAACCCAGATATTTGGTTTGATGATTGGTAGGGCTGTTTGTTCTAGTCCTTGCATTACCGCTTCTACTATGAATCCTGATAAAGTGGAGATCCCATGGGTGTGTCGTTGGTTTGCTTGTAGACTATGTTTTTGAAGGTGAAGTGGGTGGTGAGGCACAGGTCCATTAGCTTCATGATGTTTTCGTTGGTAATGTGATTGATGGTGGTTGGTGTGTGTGCGATGGTCTCTTCTAAACGTGTGGTAAGTGTTTCCGTTGCCAGGTCGATGTTAATGGAGGTGAAGAGTGCTGTTATGTAGAATGAGATCATTGCTTCGTCTTCCTCTATGTTGGCGTTTTTGATGATTTTTAGAACTTCCTGGGTGGAGTGGATTGAGTGTTGTGACTCTTCTACTAAGTATTTTAGTCTTGCGTGTAGTTCTTTGGCTAGTCTGTAAATTGGTGTTCCGGGTAGTGCGACTATAGGTCTGAGGGGGGCTCATGGTTTATGGATTCTTGGTAGTCCGTAGAATTGTGGGGTGTTGGTCCCATCGGGTTTCATTTTCTGGAATTCTGTCTTGTTCAATTGTCCGGAATTGTGTACTTTTCTTAGGAGATAAGTAATTTTGTTTCCTAGTTGTGTGGTCGGGTCAAGCGCCACCTGTTGGTAGGTGTTGGTGCCTGTGAGTAGTGCATTAGCTTTTTCTATGTTGTCCCTTCTGTTCAGGATGACTGTGAGCCGACCTTTCTCTTCAGGTAATATAATGATGTTTTTGTCTTTTATGAGGTTTTCTAGGGCTTGTTTTTCTTGTATGGTCAGTTTGTTTCCTTCCCTCTTTCGGCTGAGAATAGGTGCAACTATCTGTCTGATCGTTTGTTGTTTCTTCCATGAGATTGTTGTCCTTCAATGTGGTTTCTAATGCCGCAAGTAATTCCTTCTTGTCAGCGTTCGGTAATTGAAATTTAATCCTTGGACTAGTACTGCTTTTTCTGTGTCTGATAGGGTCCGGTCTGATAAGTTCTTTATCCATGCCCCTGTGTTATCGGTTTTGTGCTTTTTTTGTGAGTTTGTCCAGTTTTTTCTTCACGTCCCTATTTTTCTTTATCTGTCTTTGTCGTTGTTTGGTGTTGATGGCTTGTTCTATCACGTCTGACCATACTTTGTTTGTTGCTTGTTTGAATAACGGCTTTTGGCGCGCAATTTCCCGTTTGTATTTTCAAAGTCTGTGGTGGGCGTCATTGATTAATTCTCGGAGCCTTCTGCGGCCGTTTTGTTCTGTTAAATTTTTGGCTTGAGGTGTTTTTATCGGCGTTTATATTGCAGACATTTTGGCAGTGGTTGTTTACTTAAACATTCATGCAGGAAGTACAGTTGTTCGCGGGTGGAACTCTCTCGGATGGCATTCCTTTCCCATCTCCAGGCAAGTTGTAGTGTGTTGCGATCATGGCTTTTGCAAGGTTTGTGTAGGTTTGTAGCTCAGGTTGAGATTTAGGATGTTGGTTTGCTCGCTGAGTTGTAGGTTTGATATCCGGACGTTTCATTACCTGGCTAGGTAACATCATCAGTGGCGACCTCCAAGTTAAGCGAAGCTGTTGTCTCTTGCTTTCTATTTATATCTTTCTCCTGGATGGGATTCCTGGGGGTTGTGGTGATGTCATTTCCGGTTCGTTTTCTGAGGAGTTGATAGATGGCATCCAGATCTATGCGCTTGTTTATGTCGTTGTGGTTGGAGTGCCAGGCATCTAGGAATTCTCTTGCATGTCTTTGCTTAGCCTGTTCCAGGATAGATGTGTTTTCCCAGTCGAAATGGTGGCTTTTCTTTGTGGTGGCACTCCAAACACAACGCCAGAAACAAACATATAGATTTAGATGCCATCTGTCAAACTCTCAGAAAACGAACAGGAAATGACATCACCACAAACCCCAGGAACCCCATCCAGGAGAAAGATATAATTAGAAAGCAGGAGACAACAGCTTCGCTTCACTTGGATGTCGCCACTGATGATGTTACCTCGCCAGGTAACGAAATGTCTGGATATCAAACCCACAGATCAGCGAGCAAACATACACCCTAAAAGCCCCATATTTCTTCACTTTAATTTTCCTTGCTAAATGTTGGCCCATTCACCCAACCTATCCATGATGATTTAAAATCTCTTGCACCATCATTCTGAAGTAATTTCCCATCGATGTTAGTGTCATCTCAAAATGTGGCATCGTATTTTCTATCCAAACAATAGAGTACAGTCATTCCATCGATCACAAATGGTTGAGGCATGAGTACTGAAATCAATGTCACCCCACAAATTGCATTTGCCAAAAGAAAATTATACGTTTATTCCATCTGACTCCATTTTGTTGGATAACCAATCCTCCATCCAAGCTAATAAATTACTCCTCGACCCATGTTGGCTGATCTTACCACTTACTCTTTGGAGAGGCGACACATCCAATGCCTTCAGGAAGGCCAGATATATTCCATCTCCAGGATTCCCACGACCCACCTTGTTTGTGATATCTTCAAATAACTCACGCAAACAATTCAAACACGTTTCAGCCTACGTAAAACCATGTTGACTCAGATGAATTGTGGTTTAACTTTGCAAATATCCTGAACAGTGGACTCTAACAATTTGCCTTAAATTACAATAGTTTATTGTTACACTTTCATCCCTAATTTATACATTATTACAAGTCCTTCCCTTTCGAAAAGCTTTACGTTTCCTTTGAATTCCTGTTTAAAAGGCACACGTTTTTAAGAGATCTGGTCCAAATGCTGTGTAAGAGCCACGTGTGGGTGAATGGACTCATCACACTGCTGGTGTACACACTCGATGGGCTGACGTCTTTCTGGTGTTCCCATGTTGCCCGTCTCCAAGGCCAGAATGACCTCCTCCTGTTGATGCTTTAGAGGATTGGGAGATTATGGAATCTTCCTGTTGCTGGGTAACATTTTGAGGGGCTGATGGGTCTTCTCATACTTCTCTATAACAGGTGGAAATACTGAACGGTCTCCTCATGTATCCCGGAGATGGGACCGAGGGATTGATTGGTCTTCTCTTGTTCCCACACAACAGACATGTGTCTAAATTGCCTCTTCCTTTCTCATGTAAGAAGTGTCAGATAGTTTTTTAATCCTTATCCAATTGCCTTGCAATAGACTCGGTGAGTCTGAATGGCCTCCTGTTATCCCAGTGTAACAATCTCCAGTCACTGTGTGACCTCTTCCAGTTCCTATGTTACAGACTGAAGGAGGCTGAATGGACTGATCCTGTTGCTGTTTAACAGGATACTGGTGCAGCATGCCCTACTGTTATAGGCTCGAGGGGCTGATTGGCCTCCTTCTCTAAAAGTATATCAGGCTCCAAGGGCTGAATAGCCTCGTCCTGTTTTGGTGTAGCAGGGTCAAAGGCCTGGATATCTTCCTGTTGTTCCTGTGTAACAGGCTGGAGAACGGAATGGATTCTTCCACTATCTGTGTAATTCACTTCACTCGTTCACTCCTTCTGCCATTTATGTTTAAATAAGATCATCTTTAATTTTTGTAAACTGCAATGGCTACTTGGTCAACCTGATCATCATTTCATTATAGGCCAGCACATTCATTGCAGGAATCAGTTGAGGGAACCATCTCTGAGCTGCTTCCAATATAACAACATCCTTTCTTCACACACTACTCTAGATGTGATCTCACTAAGAGCCTGTACAGCAGCAGCAACACTTTACCGGCCAGGTAAAGTAAGGTTCCCACCCAGGTTAGAGCTGTCTCAGCTCTCTGGGGGGATAAACATTGATGGGAGTTATATATCAAAGTGAAAGCTGCAATACAAATGTTGGGCATGTTATAAAACAGGAAATGAGATACACACATTTGTGGCTACTGCAGTGATAATGTACTGTTTAAGTTATATCTAAACTCTGTTAACCCAATTGAATGCTCATGCTGGGAAAAATGAATTTCAAGACCACGTGTGAGATGGTTTACATGAACATTATGTCGAGCACTGAGCTCGAGATCAGGTCATTTAGGAAATGGTGTTGAGTGATCAGAAGAGCTAATTGAAAAATTTGATGGAAAGGACCTTTTGGGAACAGTGACCACAATGTACTGGTTTTCTTTTATGCTGTTTGAGTACACGACAGTTTTCGTTTTATTTGAAGTAACTGTTATAAATATGAGTCAAGCAAGCCATCAAGGTGTGAGGAGAAAGTCGGGACTACAGATGCTGGAGATCAGATGCGAAGAGTGTGGTGATGGAAAAGCACAGTCAGGCAGCATACTAAGAGCAGATAAACCGATGTTTCAGGCATAAGTCCTTCATCAGGAATGAAGCGTATGTGTCAAGGGGGCCGAGAGATAAATGAGAAGTGGGTGAGGCGGGGGGAGGTTAGCAGGGATTGCGGTAGGTAGATGAAGGTGGGGTTGAAAGTGATAGGTGATGAAGGGAGACAGACCGCCTCATCTACTGCATCCAGTGAACCCAATGTGTTCTTCTCTACATTGGCGAGGCAGAAGGTCAACTTGTGGAACATTTCAGAGAACATCTCTGGGACAGCCACATTGAACAAATCCATTGCCATGTGGCTGAGCACTTCAACTCCCTTTCCCACTCTGCCAAGGACATGAGGGTCCTGGACCTGCTCCATCGCCAAACCCGAGACACCAGAAACCTGCAGGAAGAAAGCCACCTCTTCTGGTTGGGACCCTCCAAACACAGGGGATCATAATGGATTTCCCCATTTCCCCGAATCCCACCCTATCCCACTCCAACCTTCCAAGTCAGCACGGCCCTTTTGTTCATTCCTATGCGTCCACCTTCCTTGCTATCAATCTGGTCCACCCTTCACCCCGAGTATCACTTTCAACCCCATCTTCACTTACCTATTAGATGAACGGTGGTTGCTTAGAAAAATGCCAAATGGTGTAGTAATCCAGTGAATTCAGAGAAATATAGGACCCAGCAAAGGATGACCAAGAAACTGAGAAAAAAATCGAAAAGAGAAAAAGCATGCAAACGAAAAGAAAACATAAAAACTGCTAAAAAGCAGCTATCAAGGTATGAAAAAAAAATAAAAACAAGGTCAAATATGGAACAGTTGGTGTGCGTTCAGGATAGTTTATTGCAGAGAACAGAGAAATCTCAGGGAAAAAAACAGTTTATTTGTGTCTATCTTCATTGGAAGAATGTCCAGAAATTCTTCCAGTAAAACCAAGTGACCATGGGACTTGTGTAAGTAAAGTCTAAGATTATTCTTATCAATGTTGAGGTCATCTTTGAAAAGAAAGCTGGATTGAATATTTATAAATCTGACAGACGAGATATACTTCATACAAGGATTTATGAGGAAGCAGCAATAGACATGTTGATTGCATCGTGGATTTTTACTTTATCTTCCGACGCATTTTCGAAAGTCATTTAGCCAATCTGTATAAGACAAAGGTTACAAATATTATCCAACAGTTTAAGAAAGGATGAAGATGGAGAGTGGTGAACTACAGGGCAGTTATCTTGTCATCCGCAGTCGGTGTCTGTTGGACTCGATTACAAATAACATGCGACTACACATGTAGAAGGTAATAACATCACTTGTGAGTGTGAAAATATACGGATGAAAGGAAAACCAAAAGTGGCAAACATTTTTTTTTGGAATGGTTTGAAGATGATTCTTGTGGACATAGGCAATGAAGAACGAATGGATAACGTAGAGTTGAATATTCATGAGATTTTTTTAAAAAACTCACACAGTAAGCTCATAAGAAAAGTTAAATCGAGAGGTATTAGGAAGAACATATGAAAATAGCAAAGAAAAAGTTAGTTTTACATTGAAGTGATTGTAATTGGAATATAGAAGACGTCATGCACCAGTTGTATCGAGTGTTCGTGAGAGTATTTTGTATTGTTCGGAGTCCCAATCTAAGAAATAAGATATTGACTACAGAGGAACTGCAAAAGGTATTATTCAGATTCATCCCTAAAACGGCAAGATTTTCTGATGTGAAAACTCACCCTGTGATATCGAGTTTTGAAACATGAGAGGTGGTTGCAGTGAAACTTAGAAACACAGAGGGGACTGAATAACAGGGACATGGAGAAGTACATTTAGGAGAGATCTGGAGAATCCCACGATATTCTACACGGACAAGTAGAGCAGAATAATCAGCAAACAGTTAGTGTCCATTAGAAACCAAAGGGGCAATCTGTGTGTCAAGCTGGAGAACATTGATGGATTGTTAGATGAGACCTTCACATCTATTTTACTTTAGAGACGGAGAAGACAAGTACAGAATTCAAGGAGATAAATGGGGAAACTCTTGAAAAGATTGATGTAAAATACAAGAAAGGATTTGAGGCTTTGTTCTGTATAAATGTGGACCGATCTCTATGTCTGAATGAGTTGTATCACACGCGGCTGTTGGGGTGAATGGAGGAAAGACCCTGACTGAATATTTTAATTAGGATCTGACCATAGGGGAGGTGCCAGAGAACTGGACAACTGCTAACACGATTCCACTTCACAGTTCGGGTGGGAGAGATAGACCAGGGAACTATAGACGAGGGAGTATTAGGTCACTGTTAAGGAAACTACTGGAGAAAATAGGGAAGGAGAAAATTGAACTCCAATCAGAGTCGAAAGGTCTGATCAGGGATAATCATCATGACTTTATCAGAAGGAAGTGACATCTAATGGATTTGATTGAATTAGTTTGAGGAGGTCGATTGTTTAGCTTTGTAGGAAAGCCTTTGACAAATTTCCAGCTGGGAAACTGAAAAATAATGTAAAATTTCACAATATAAATGATAACTTGACAAGTTACAACGAAAATTGTCTTAGAGGCAGGAGGCAGAGGGTATTGAGAGAAGGCTGTTTGTGTGACTGGAGACCAGTGTCCCCTGGTGTACCACAGGGATCAGTGCTGTGTCCCTTATTGTTTGTGTTATTCATAACAAAATCAAATGTGAATGTGGAGGGGGCTAGGTGGAGAGTCAGGGAGGTGTGATAAGTAAGTGTACGTTTGACATAAAGATTGACCAGTTGGTTCGCAGTGAGCAGGAAGGCCTTAAGTTACAGGAAGATGCAGATGGAATGGTCAGATGGGCAGATCAATAACAGATAGAATGTAACCTTGATAAATATGAGGTGATGCACATTTGGAGAAGGAACCAGGCAGGGGAGGACTCAATGAATGGCAGCACAATGGGAAGCTCAGATTGTGCTTCTCCACACATCCCTCAATGTGACTAGACAGGTTAACGCTTAAAAATGTGTTGCTGGAAAAGCGCAGCAGGTCAGGCAGCATCAAAGGAGCAGGAGAATCGTTGTTTTGGGCAGATTCCTGATGAAGGGCTTATGCTCGAAACGGCAATTCTCCTGCTCATTGGATGCTGCCTGACCTGCTGCGCTTTTCCAGCAACACATTTTTTAAGCACTGATCTCCAGCATCTGCAGTCCTCACATTCTGCTGGACAGGTTAATGGACTAGTTAAGAACTGGACCTTGAGTGTTGTGTTTCCTAATCAGGATGTAGTTTATAAGATCTTTCAGGGCTTTGGTTCGGCCAAAATGGAATACTGTATGTCGCTCTGACAGCCATATTCCAGGAAGGATGCGATTGTACTGGAGAGGGTGCAGAGGTGATTCACCAGGATGTTCCCTGGGATAGAGCATATCAGCTATGGAGAGAGGCTGGATAAGCTCGGGTTGTTTACTTTGGAGCAGAGAAAGCTGAGGAGTCCGTGATTCAGAAGGATAAGATTATAAGCGACACGGACAGGGGGGATAGACAGCAGGTGTTCCTATTAGATAGTGGGTCGAGAACTTAGGAGCACACTTTTAAAGTGAAAAGTTTGAGGTTCAGAGATGATTTAAACATTTTTTCACCTCGAGGTGTGGGCTTCTGGGATTACTTACTGAGAGGGGAATTATCACGACTAACCTTACAATCGTTAAAAAGTACTTGGACAAGCACTTGGAAGTGTCATAACATTCCAGGCTATGGGACTGCTGTAGAAAGTGGGACTAATACAGATCGTGCTGTACTTCTGTTGGCACAGAGTCTTTGCTCCTGTGAGTGTACCCTGTGGAAGGTCAATTATTGGAGCATTTTAAGGCAGGAATTGATGGGTTTCTGAAGAGTTATATTCATAAGGGTTATAGGTGTGAACTGTAATAGCTTGTTAAATTATGTCAATGCGAGAAATATGTGAAAACAAGTGTAGTTGCCTTACAGTTTGGAACCAGAGAATGGAGAATGGGGAACAGGGAAATGGCAGAACTATGAAGCCACTACTTCAGTTCTGTCTTCACAAAACTTTCTAATAATATAAGGAAAACCAAGTCTGATGTGGGAAAATGATAGAGTACGTGGAACATAGAACATAGTAAGTAAATGGTTTAGCAGAAATTATTGTGGCTGAAAGTAATGGTCATAGACAACACCAACATAGATTTATGAAATGGGAATTATGTTTGAGAAGCAGACTGGCTGACAAATTAAAGAGCAGTAATGGATGTAAAACATTTTTTTTTAGGAAAATGTTGGTAAAGCTCCAAGCCCAATTTGTTATATCAAATCTGAGTGGATTGGGGCTAATATATGGGCATGTTTCTAGAATGGGACAGCTGGCAGGAAACAGTGAATAGAAATAAACAGACTCGTCAAGCAGCAGCCTGACAATGTCTGTAAGGTATGATTCTGTGAGTATGGCCATGTCCCAGACACTCCATTGCCTTCCCTGGATATGTCCTGTCTCACCAGCAGGACGGACACAGCAGAAGTGGCGGCACAGTGGGATGCGGTTGGAAGGGAATGGCTCTTGGAGTTCTCAACGATGACTCCGTATCCCATGAAGTCTCATGACGTTAGTTTACGCATGGGAAAGGACACCTCCTGCTGATTACCATGTACCAGCTTCTCTCCACTGATGGATCAGTACTCCTCCATGCTGACCAAAACTTGGAGGAAGCACTGAAGGTAGCACGGACGCAAGATTTACTCTGGGTGGGGTATTTCAATGTTCGCCACCAACAGTATCTCAGCTACAGCATTATTGATCAAGAGGGCTGGGTCCTAAAGGATATAACTGCTAGAGTGGTTCTGCGGCAGGTGGGGAAGGAACCAACAAGAGGAAAATGTATATTTGACGCAGCCTTACTAATCTGCCAGGTGCAGAAGTATCTGTCCATGACAGTATCGGTAAGAGCGGCCACCGCATAGTCATTGTGGAGACAAAGTCACACCTTCACATTGAGAATAACCTCCACCATTTTGGGTGGTACTATCATGGTGCTAAATAGGACAGAGTTCGAACAGATCTAGCAGCTCAAACCTGGATGTCCATAAGGTGTTGTGGGCATCTATAGCAGCGGAATTGTACACCCGCACAACCTCATGACCTGGCATATCCCCCTCGCAACAATTACCATCAATCCAGAGGATCAGCATTGGTTCAATGGATGTGCAGAATGGCAGGAGCAGCACTGGGCATACCTGACAATGAGGTGTCAGCCTGGTGAAGCCACCAAACAGGACTACTTGTGCGTCAAACAGCATAAGCAGTCAGTGATAGACAGAGCTAAGTGATCCCACAAGCAAAGGATCAGAACTAAGCTCTGCAGTCCATCCACATCTAGGCGAGAAACGTTGGGGACAATGTAACAATTCACCGGAGGAAGAGATTCTGCAAATAACTCCTACCTCCATGATGGAAGAGCCCAGCGCTTCGGTGTATAAGATAAGGCTGATGCATTTGCAACAATCTTCAGTCAGAAATGCTGAGTGGATGATCCATCTCAGCCTCCTCCAGTGGTCCTCAGCAATTCAGTTACCAGTCATCAACCAACTCGATTCAGTCCACGCGATATCCAGAAACGGGTGGAGATACTGGACCCTTCAAAGGGCCCATACCCTGACAACATTCTGGCAATAGTACTGGAAACATGTACTCCATAACTTTGCCTCTCCCCTAGCCAAACTGTTTCAATACAGTTACAACAATGGCTTTTCCCGATTATGTGGAAAATTACCCCAAGTATCTCCTGTGTAGAAAAACCAGAACAAATCTAAGCGAGCCAATTACAACCCCATCAGTCTACTTACGATCATCAGTAAAGTGGTGAAAGGTGTCAGTGTTTTTAAGCAGCACTTGCTCAGCAATACCCTGGTCAATTATGACGAGGTTGGGCTCCCCCAGGGTCACTCAGCTCCTGACCTCATTACCTTGGTTCAAACATGGACAAAAGAGCTGAATTACAGAGGTGGGCTGAGAGTGACAGCCCTTTAAATCAAGGCTGCCTTCGACCAAGTGTGGTATCAGGGGCTTTAGCAACACTGCTATCAATAGGTATCGGGGCAAACACCCCGCTGGTTAGAATCATACCTGTCACATAGGAAGATGGTCATGGTTGAAAAAGGTCAGTCAACTCAGCTACAGGAAAAGTCTGCAGGATTCCCTCGGGCAGTGGCCTCGGCTGAAAACTTCTTCAGGGCTGCTTCATCAATTACCTTCCCTCTATTTTAAGGTCAGAAATTAGGATTTTCGTCACTGATTGTACAATGTTCTGCAACATCTGTGGCTCCTCAGATACTGAAGCAGTCCATGTCAAATGCGACAAGATCTGAACAATATCCAGGCTGACAAGTGGCAAGTAATATTCAGCCCACACAAATGCCAGACCGTGAACATTGCCAATAAAATACAATCTAACCTGCCCCTTGGCATTCAATGGTGTTACTATCACTGAATCCCCCAGTATCAAAGTCCTGGTGGGTAATCATTGCTCAGAAACTCACTGGTCTCGCCACATAAACACATTAACTACAAGAGCAGGTCAGAAGCTAGGAATATTGCGGCGTGTAACTCACATCCTGACTTCAAAAAGTCTGTCCATCTTCTACAATGCATAAGTCAGAAATGTGATAGAAGACTCCCAACTTTCCTGGATGAGTGCAGCACCAACAACACTCCAGAAGCTTTATACCATCCAGGACAAAGCAGAGAGTTTGACTGTCCCTTCATCCACAATGCTCCACCATCAACGCTCAGCAGCAGCTGCAGTGTTTTACTATCTACATGCTGCAATGAAATGATTCAACCAAAGATCCTCAGAAACCATCTTCCCAACTCACGACCACATCTATCTAGAAGGACAAGGGCTGCACATGTATGGAAAAGCCATCATCTTTAGGTTCCCCTCCAAGCCATTCACTATCCTGACTTGGAAATGTATCACCGCTCCTTCACAGTCGCTGGGTCTGAATCCTGGGATTCCCTCCCTAATGGAATTGGAGGTCAACCACAGCAGGTGGACTGCTGCGTTCAACAAGGCAGCTCACCACCACCTTCTCAAGGGCAACTAGGGACAGGCAATAAATGCTGGCCCAGCCAATGACACCCAGATTGACGAAATATATAAATAGAAATTAAGAGGGGATGGTTGCTGTGGTGTCAGAGGGATTGGTGTTTGGGGCCCAGCTATTCACAACGTTAAACATTGTGTTGCGAGAATCAGATACAATACATCCCAGCATGCTGACATCACCTTCGGATGTGGGATTGTGAGTGGGTGAGGAGGATGTAAAAATGCACCGAGAAGTCTAAGACAAGTAGAGTGAATGGGTAAATACGTGATAGATGGAGGACAATGTGGATAGAGGTGACAGTGTGCCCTTTGGTGGAAACGATAAATTGGCAGCCGACCATTTGAAAAGGATTGATGGAAACATGTTGATTTACAAAGGGACGATTTCTCCTTTTTGTTGTTTGCTTCTGCATAAACCTCTGAGACCCATGTAGCACAGTGAGTCCTGCAACCAGAAGTCAATACTGGGCATGGCATTGGCACGCTGACCAGTGTACACTGACACACCAAGTAAGGAGCTGTAACATTGAAAAGGATCTGCATCTTGTGCACCAGTCGCTGAAAGCAATATTGCAGAAACATAAAGCAATGAGGAAAATAAATGTGTTGACCTTCATTTCAGGGGGATTTGAGTCCAGGAGTAAAGGTGTCTTACTGCAGCTGTAGAGGGCCTTGGAGAGATATAATCTCGAACATTGTGCAGCATTATGTGCAGTTTTGGTCTCCTCACCCAATAAAGGACAACACTGACATTGAGGGAGTGCAGTGAAGGATGACCAGACTGATCTCTGGGATGACAGGCTTGTTGTGGGAACAGAGTTTGGGGTGACAGGGCCTGTATTCCATGGGGTTTAGGAAAATGAGTGGAGATCTCAGTGAAATATGCAAAACACTGACAGGATGAGACAGATTGGAAGCAGACATGATTATTCCCCTGTCTGGGATGTTTAAAACAATGGGCCACAGTATTAGGTACAGGCAGGTCACACTGCATTGAGATGAGAATACTCACTGACTGATGACCCTGGGGAATTCGCTCGCACCTGGAAACCGACACACTG
This sequence comes from Hemiscyllium ocellatum, assembly GCF_020745735.1. NCBI lineage: Eukaryota > Metazoa > Chordata > Chondrichthyes > Orectolobiformes > Hemiscylliidae > Hemiscyllium > Hemiscyllium ocellatum. The sequence goes on along the minus strand of NC_083421.1, from coordinate 7,206,512 downwards.
ATTATTAATAAGGATTTAGAGACAGTAATGGGACGGTGGGAGAGCAGGAGTACGGTGTGGAAATGAAGGGCCAACCATCATTGCATTGAATTGGGTAGCAAACTCGGTGGACCAAACGTACTACTGCACTTCCTATTTTATAGCTTCCCAAGGTTACTCACATTAACGGATAGGTACATAATGTGGGGTAAGTGCATTGAGGAGATTTCTTCCATGAACTAGAATGGGGGAGGCTCAATGTGTTGTATGACCTACTCCTTTCCCGCTGTTTCTGTGCCGTCGGTGGGAAAGCTCGGTAAATGTTGTCACAAGCTCTCAGATGTTAGGAAGGAGATCTCTGCAGGGTCGACAGGACTGTGTTCCTATTCCCTTTTCCGACAATGAGGCTGAGGCCGGATGTTCTGTCCGGTTTTCATCCTTTCAGACCTCGCAGTAGTTTGATAAAAATGAGTGCCTTGATTGGCCGTTTCAGAGACAATTGAAATGTTTATCACATGTCAGGGTCTTTGGAGTCAGTTTTATGCCCAGGAAATCACGGGAGATTCACTTCATAAAAGTACATTGGAGAAGGAAATTCTGTTTACAATCGAGATTGACGTCAAGGTTACTGTTAGTGATATCAGATTTTAGATCTCAACATTTTATTAATTGTCTTTAACTTCCACCCGCTGCCAGAGCAGTAGCCTGGTCTGGAATAGTAATCCAGTGACATTTCCACAGCAGCACCATCTCCACATGGGGACCTATGGGAAACCACACTGAGCAGGTTATTTCTGTACTGCTTGACAGTTCTGTCAAAAATAACTCCCTCCAATTTGACTATTGTGACTATACTGAGGGAGTGGTAATTGGTTGGATTGTAATTATTCCCATCTTTGGGGACTGGACAGAGCTGAGTAATTTTCCACATTGCCAAGGAGATGTTAGAGTTGGAGCTTCAATGAAACAGCTTCCCCAGGGACACGGCTTATTGTGCAATACAAGTCTTCAGATCGATTACAGGAATGGGTTCAGGGCCCATTGCCTTTGTGGAATCGACTGTGTTCAGCTGTTTCTTCATCTCACATGCAGCAAATCGAATTAGTTGAAGACTGGCATCTGTGACGTTTTGGGCATCATGATGAGGGTGAGCTGTATCATCGACTCAACACTTCTGGCAGAGGATGGTGCAGATAAAACATCCTTCTCTTTTACACTGATGTGCAGGTCTGTTCCATTATTTAGGATGGCTATATTTGTGGAGCCCTCTCCTCCATTCATTTGTTTAATCGTCCATCACCATTTATGATTGAATGTGGCAGGACTGCAGGGCTTCGTTCAGATTTGTTTGTCAAATACGGTAGCTTTAATGAATGAGCATCAGGTCAAGGTTCATGTGATTCTGACTCAGACATGTTTACTCACACTGGTCACTGAGCCATACATGGTGTGATAGTAATGACAAACCGAGGTGTTACCCTTCAAAAAGTTTCAGGTTGTGGTTGAATGCAGGTCTGTTTCTCCCGCTGCTGTGGTCTACAGCACTACATGAATACACAGTTTTGAGCTGCAATATCTGCAATGCAATTCTGCTGTCTGTTCCCCAATTCTCATTGAGACCCATTCACCCATCAGCCCTGCACTCAGTGACCTAACCTGGTTTCTGATGTGGAAAAACTTCACTTTTCAAACTCTCATTCTGCTGAGGGTCTGAGAGATGGGCTGCGAAGAATAATTGGTGGATTTCTTAACTAGATACAATGGGAGTACGAGAGAGAGAGAGGATATAGATATGGAGATGTGGAAAATGAGAAAACTACATTATCGAAAGAAGTAGATGTATTTCCCTCAATGTTTTGGCAATTCCTGTGTGCTGTGGTCCTTTGTACAGTGCATTTACAGCAGAGCAATATGTTCAAATGCTGGATCTGAAGCCATAACTTTTCTCTCCAATAATATGACGGACACTAGTTTTGGAAAGAACCCAGCAGGCCAACATATTTAATTCCTGGTAGAAGGGGGATTAACTGAAATAAGTGGGGAAACCAGAAACAAGAATTTAAAACACACACCCTGATAAGAATGAGAGACTAGAATTATAATCCCACAAAAGGGGCATCGTTAAAAGAAAGGGAAGGTATCGGTTCAGATGAGGATCAAATAAAGTTTTAATGTTTTAAAAATTTTATTCATCACGTGCATCGTTTTTCGTTAACTGTGTCTTCGTGTTCATTCAGAATGTGTTGTACACGAATGAAGAATGTTACTTATCTGAACACACACTGATTAAACAGTGTATATAAAATCATTTTTCCTCCATGTCAGACTGTCCTGTTGTCGTGCAAGCAGGATATATGAACACCAACTGGCCACCAAAAGACATGACGCACCATCACTAGTTTCCATACATAAAGAAAAAGAAGGACACCAGGTTGACTGTGACAACACACACTTCCTAGGACAACGCCACGCACGAAAGTTCTCAGAAGCATGACATTCTAGCCAGAAGTACATCAATAAACACATCAATTTAGATCCTATCTCCCTTCCCTTGAACAAAAAACTGGAAATGACATCACGCACCTTAAGAAACCAAGACCCAGAAATAGAAAGACGAGACATACCACCAGTGCGTCACCAGAGACTCTCACTGATGGTGTTACGTAGTCATGGTGACGAAACATCTGGAAACAAACCTCTAAGCTCAGCGAGTTTACATACATACTTATTAATTGTTCTTTTTCTCTTAATGCTAGATTTTGCAACTGGTTTGTCACTCATGTTTTAACAGATTACGAAGTGAGGTGAGCTTTTCTGGGTGTGTAGTTTTAATTAACGGGGAGTTCAACATCGACATCATAACGGTTTGAGGGCTTGTCGTATGGGAGTTAGACAGATTTGAACAGATTTGGGATACAAAAGGTCCCAGCAGATTCCATCACTTGGGAGTTAGTGACCTAGATCGTCAAATAAAACAGGTGAGAAAATTCATTTAATTTTGTTTCCTTGTGGTTGGTTAAAATAAAAGAAATGGTTTTAATATGACTAAAGAGTTTCTGATGTTTGAAGGTGGAAGGAGCAAAAGATTATGCAGATGTCAAACAGGCTATTTTAAGTGCTTAGGAATTGGTACCAGAAGAATATAGACAGCGGTGTAGAAATATAGAGACAGAACCAGGTCAGACTTATGTTGAGTTTGAAAGAATTAAACACAGTCATTTTGAAGATGAGTGCAGGCCTTAAAAATGGATAAGACCAGTGAGGCTCGAAGGGAAATTATTCTGCTGGAGGAGTTTAAAGACTCACTTCCAGAGATGGTAAGAATTCATGTGAATGAACAGAAAGTTCAAGAAGTGAGAAGCGCGGCAGAAATGGCAGGTGAGTATGCATTGGTGTATGAGATGAAATTTTAGTTTCTGGGAGCTATTTCATCTTGTGGGTGATAAAAATTGGGAGAAGGTGAGAATCTACACTACAAAACATAGAGAAAGACACACTGTCAGTAGTTTGCCACAGGTGAAAAAACAAGTCCAAGGGGTTGAAATGAAGTGAAAGGCCTCAGGTGTTCTTACAGTAACGTAGTGAAACACATAAAAAATTACAGTGCCGATGGTTTAAGAAGGGCACTGTGAAAAGGTATTTTCACTGCAGTAAGCTGGGACACACCGTGCTGGGCATTGAAGAAAGACATTTTGGGAAAAGATGTTGCAAAAGAATTTAAGCCAGTGACATTAGTGAACCTGGTAAAGAAGACCCCAAGTGGAGCTGAGGAGCTGCAGGAGAGTGCACAGCCTAGGCAGGGGCTTTGTATGGAGTCAGTGCCTGATCTCTATAAAGAATTCGCCTCCGTAGATAAACTTTACGAAGGAAAAAGGGTATGTGGGGGAAGGACAAGTAGTTATAATTTTCCAAGATACGAGATATGCTCAGTCTATAATAAATGAGAAATAAGGGACCGGAAAGGCACAACAGATCAGGCAGCATTCGAAGAGCAGGAGAATCGACACATCCGGCATAAACCCATCTTCAGGAATGTGGTGGGGGGGGGCGGTAACAGAGGGCAGAAAGATAAATAGGAGGGTAGGAGCTGGGCTGCCGGGAGGGACACTGGAAGGGCGATAGGAAGATACAGGTGGGAATGATTGTGATATGTTGGAGGGGAGGGTGGAGTGGGTAAGTGGAAAGGAAGAGGGCAGCGCTAAGTTGAATGGTTGGATCTGCGTTGAGGCTGGGGGAAGGGAGATTTGGAAATTGGCGAGGTCAACGTTGATGCTGTATAGTTTGAGGGTTCCAGCTGTCCTACTACTATCCACTCCACCCTCCTCTCTGCCCTTTCACCATCAGTCATCACCTGCATCTACTGATCGCCTTCCAAGTTCCCTTCACCAGCTCCACCCCTACCCTCCTATGTCATTCTCAGCCGCTTTCCCTCTCCCTGAACCCCCACTTTCCTGATGAAGGACGTATGCCTGAAATGTCAACTCCCCTACCTCTCGGATGCTGGCGGCTTGCTGTGCTTTTCCAGCCCCACACTTTTCAACTCGGATCTCCAGCATCTGAGTCCTCACTTTCCCTCCCCCTCTAATAGTAAGAGATGAAAGTATTTTCACTCTTTCTGACATGTTACTCAACAGCGTGATAATTTGGGGAATGAAGACGGAAATTAAGCATTCCCTTGTGTAACATCAGGTTGGAGTGCCAAATCAAGGTTGGGGAAGTAACAGTGAGATTGAGTGACAGAGTGTCAGTTCCAGGAATACAGTTTGTTCATGGGAATGAATTAGCAGGATCCAAGGTGGGAGAGGCACCCCTTGTGGTGGAGAAGCCAAGGTAAGACTAGGGAACTGGGGAATTAAAAGAAAAATACCCAGGGTTTTTCCAGACTGTGTAGAAACAAGATCCCACTGTCATACGTTACAACAGCAAGGAAAACCGAAAGATAAAAGCCAAAGGAGTTGATGGACGGAAGACTCAGGCTAAAGCATTTCTAGTGGCTGGAATGCAAAAGGACGTGGTTAATTTTTGCTGTACATGCCAGACATGCCAAATGATAGGTAAGTCACAGGCAGTATAAACCAGCACCTTTGTTGCCAAACCCTGTATTCGAATACACCTTTCATGTGGGTTAGGATTAATTGTGGAGCTTCCCTTTCTGAAATAAAAGTGGAAACCAACATCCGCTGATCATAATGGACGTGTCTACCCGATTTCCAGGGATAATTCCATTTTGGGGTGTGAAGGCAAAAAGGGAGGCAGAGGAGTTGGGAGCTATCTTTACTCACTGTGGACTACGCTGTGTGATTCAGTCAGACTAAGGGTCTCATTTTACCGCTCAGCTGTTTGATGACGTCATGGATAATTTCGGCATACAGCAGTTTGAATGAAGTGCATCCCATCCCGAATCCCAGAGAGCCTTGGAAAGTTGGCATTAGATGCTGAAGACAATATTAACAGCGTACTGTTGAAATTACCCAAATGATTGGAATAATGGTCTCCCATTATGTTGTTTCCCATTAGAGATGCCCCAAATATATCTACTCATTTTCCTTCCTTTGAGTTAATATTCATACATGAAGTGAGAGGTCCTTTGAAATTAATTAAATATAAATTGACAGGACCAAAGTCGAAGATCTCACACTTGGATTATGTATCTGAGGTGAGGGAGAGATTGGATGAAGTAGGTGAGTCAGCTAAACAGCAGCTGAAGAGGGCACAGTGTAGAGTGAAGCAAGTGGCAGACAAAAACACTGAAACGTTAACGATTTCCCGTGGGGATGACGTATTATTATTGCCACCAGTGGTAGGAAATCCCTTCAAGCCAGGTTTAGTGGCCCCTTTCAAATTAAAAAATGTTGAGTCAGTTAAACTATCTGGTAAAGATACCGAATATGACAAAAATGTTAAAGAATGTCATGTGAATGAATAATGCTCCAGCCACATTTAAAACTCAGCAAGAGATTTGTGGCCAGATGAACAAATTGTGCAGCTTATCTGTATGATGTAGTGATCTTCAGCAAGGGATTGAAAGCTCACGTGTTACAGTTGCCAGAACATGTTGACCGATTACAAGAAGCAAACCTGGTAATAAACTTTTAAAGAAAACAGAATTCGCGAAGGCAGAGGTGTCGTTCTTGGGACATTACATTGGACATGGAAGGTTGATCCAATGCAACACAAAGACGAAGGGCTTTGAGGAATTTGTAAACTTCTTATGAACTCTTTCTAATTTAATCATATCCTCCCGATAACAAGGTGACAAAACTGATCACAATACTCCAAGTGCGGCCTTACCAAAGTCCTGTGTAATTGCAACATAAATTCCCAACTTCAATACTCAATGTACAGCCTGATGAAGACCAATGTGCCAAAAGACTTCCTCGCTGCCCTGTCTGCCTGTGACTCCACTCGCAGAGAACCGTGCATCTGAACCCAATTGTCATTCTTCCCACGACACGCCTTAAGGCCCTCCCATTCAACATGAAACTCCTACCTTGATTTAAGTTTCCTAAAGGCAAGACCTCACACATCTACACTACATTCCATTTTCCATTTCTCATGGCCCACTTCCCCGCCTGATTAAAATTCTGCTGCAATTTCTGATAAACTTCCTCACTGATCATGCTCCCGCTTATGTTAGTGTCATTTGTAAACTTAATAATCATGCCTTGTACACTCCCAACCATATCGTAGATAACAAACAGCAATGGACCCAGCCTCCAGTCTGACCATCATCCTTCCACTAAAACATCTGCTTCCTACCATCAAGCCAACTGTGCATCCAATTGGCCTGTTTCCCCAGCATTCCATGCGATATAACCTTCCAGAGCAGCCTGCCATGTGGAACCTTATCAAAGGCCTTACTGAAATCTGTAGAGACTACGTCTACCGCTCTGCCCTCATCAACCTTCCTGGTCACTTCATCAAAGGACTCTAACAAATTTGAAAAGCATGATCTCCCACTCACAAGTCTATGCTGACAGCTCCAAATCAAACCCTGTGTAAGTAATGGGTGCAGTCAATGGTATGCTGTCCTTCATTGTAAGATGATTCGAGTAGATAAGTAAAGCCATCTTCCTGCTGTTGTGGAGCCTTGCTGAGAGAGTATTTGGGGCACTCTCTACAGAATTGTTCACCTTTGTAAGGAGTGATCTCCTTATCACAGACACGGGTCATGGTATCATGAGAATAGAGTGAAGAGGCTGAGTGTTTAATCTGTAGAACTGTGAGAGATTAAAACATAGTGATGCTGAAACACGAGGAGTGGCAGCAATCACTTATTTCCAAACAGACATTGACAGGGAGAGAAATTCATACTTTACCCAGGAGTTATTGGTTTGATTTATTGCCACGTGTAACCCAGTACAGGGAAACATTTTATTTATGAGCAGTGGAGGCAGATCAGAGTAAACATGGCCAGGCAGATCATAGGGTGGAAATAGACTTGGACAGAGTAAGGCATACAGGTTACACTGAACAGGACGTGCATTGGACAAGATCAACATGAACAAGATCAGCATTATTTGAATTTAGAGAGTCCATTCATCAGTCTAACGTGACTTTCCTAATAGTGTATATGCCTAAAATAACTCTCCCCACGTTATTGTGCAGTCGGCGTGTGAACCCGTATTGAACGTCAGGTAACTCACAATCCCCAACAGCAGCCACAATACCTTCCATCTGAAACAGGTAGCCATTCCCATCAACTCCCACACTACATAGAGAACACCAGATTGGCTTCTCAGAGATGGAAGGTGCCTTCTTGAGACTTCACACATATGGATTTCCTCCTCACCACAAGAAAACCAAATTAAAGTCCCACATGCGTATCATGAGCAACAGAGCCATGAGGAACAATGTGGAGCAGTCTGTCTGTGCAGCCTCTGCTCCAATTGTTTATCATATTGGAGCATCAATTAGGAGACACCTCAGACTGCCGATACTGGAGATCAGAGTAGAGAGTCGATTGTTGGAAACGTACAGCAGGTCAGGCAGCATCCGAGAAGCAGGAGAACCGACGTTTTGGACATAAGACATTCATCAGGAATCAGCATCAATTACCTCATTCTGCCCCTGTGTAAGTGCATTGAGGTGGGAATGGCCTCCTACTGTTCCTGTGTAAGTGACTCAACGGACTGACTGCCTTCTTGCTCGTCCGATTGGACAGGGCCAAGGGCCTGATTGTGTTGCCCCTGGTTCCTGTATGACAGCTCGATGTGCTAACAAGTGTGATGATGCTGCAGCTTTAATAGGCTTTTTTATCCTGGATTCTTTTAAGAGAGATATTGAACGATCATTACGAAGCTGGCTAGTTAGGACCACTTGAGTAAACAGCGAGGGAGGCCTTCGGTTTATTTTAAATCAGTGATGGGTGTGGCGAGCTCTCACAGATTAGGATCACTGGGTTTTGGTTTCTCAGTAACATCAAATATTATAGGGTCTCCACAGAGTTGGAAGTTTCAGGGAATGTCTCCTGGCTGCTACACTCTCTGAATTTTCTCTAGATGTTTTCTATTCCTGCATTTTCCTTTTCTGGTTATTGGAATTTCCTATGTTGGACCAGTTCATTAGTAATAGCTCCTAGTTCTATTATTCTGTTAAGCTGTCCAATAGAATTATGTTATTCTAAATTTCTCTTTCTTTGGTTTTATTTCATCTTTCGTGTTTAAATAAATGGTATTTTGCTCACCACCGAGTTGTTTGACCAGTCACATTGCATCTGGAACAGACATTTTACATTTCCTTTAAAATAAGAAAACGTAAGAATCTAGGCTACTGCCTTCAAATATTTCCAATGGGCTCTGGTGTGGTCTATCACACTAGACTCCTTCTCTTCTTGAGTAATAGGCTGGAGGCACTGAATGGGCTGTCCCCATTTTTCTCCAATAGTGTCAATGGGCTGAATGATTTCCTCATATTCCTGTGAAACCAGCGTGAGGTGCTGAATGAACTATTGTTATACTGTGGCAATATGCAGTGTCACGCAGTGCTGTTACATAAATGTTACAGACACGTTAACTGCACAAGGCTCAATGGAGTCTGTTCTTCCTGCACATGGCCACAGACCAGTTCAGGAGCTGACGGGGGACAAATTATTCTGAACATTGTGGAATCTTCAGTGACTATCCTACTTCTGATCTTATGGTGGGGAGGGTGGGGACGGGGAGACATTGATGATGCAGCTGAAGGTGTTTGTGAAGAGGAAGCTACCCTGAGGATCTCCCACAGAGGTGACCCAGGACTGAGATGATGAACATCTTCCTTTGTGTCATGTTTGACTCCAAACACTGGAGAGTTTACTCTGGTTCCCATTAAGTCCAGTTTTGTTCAGCTCTTTGATGTCAACAGAAGTTAGCCGCTGCCTTGATATCAGGGCCAGTCATTATTACCTGACCCCTTTTGTTCATATCAATAGGCCATGATATTGGAGCAGCAAGGGTTTTCTTCAAACAGGTGGCTTTGAATGTCAGGGTTTCTCTTCTCAAGAGTGTTCGGGGAGCCAGATGACTGAAAGTATTTGAAGAGGAGGTGGATGGATATTGACCTGTCAGAGAGTTGAGGGCGATGAAGAATTGGATATGAAAGAGGATTTGAGACCGAGAACAGATCAGCCATGATCTTAGTGAAGGGCAAGGCAGGCTTGGGGAGTGAGCGACCTGCCCCTGCGTCTGATGTTCTCACATTCTGTTAATTGGAAAGTTAGTGGGTGTTATTTTCATGAATGTTCTGTTTTTGAATGTTGCCGTCAGGGAGACAAGAGGATTTTGTGAGCCATCACTGTGTGAGGTATGGGGGCTGTATTCATAGTGAATTTGGGTCTACAACATGACCAACAAATGGAGCACAAGTTTCGGAGAGGTGAAGCTCTGTGAAGAGAGATGAGGGGCCTCTTTCATACCCAGCCTGGGTTTTACAATTACATTTCTCAAATCACATCAAAGCGTGTGGGACAGTCTTGAAGGGCCGAATGATCTCCTCTGTTTCAGTGCACCAGGTTATAGAAGTAAGTAGTCTTTAAATGCTCCTGCCTAACAGGTTTAATGGGCTGAATGGAACACAGGAGCACGGGATTTAGGGACCTGACCCCTTTTGAGGGACAAGAGTGAATCATTAGATACTTTGAAAATTCTCCACCTGACACTAAGATTGAGGCTGCTTAGGTTGTGGTCTCAGCCCCACTTTCCTGTCTGTGTCCCATTATGCATGACTCAGTTCTCCGTCAAATATTTACCTAATGCAGCTTTCAATCAATGTGAACATCGAGGCATGATAAACTTCCAGTGAAGAGGATTCCCACTTGAAAGGTCCTTTCAGAATTATTAGTCGTTTCTCTGATAGAATCAAAGCGTCATGCAGAATGGAAACAGACCCATTAGTCCAATCTGTTCACTCCGATCAGATATCAAATCTGATCCAGTTCCATTTGTCAGCATTTGGCCGATATCCCTCGTCTTTCAGATACTTTTTAAATGTGCGATTGTAACCGCCTTGACCACTTCCTCTGACAGCACTTTCTGTACACACACCACTCTCTGTGTGAAACATTTATCTTCAGCCCCTTCTTAATCATTCCCCCTCTCCCCTCCAACCTATACTCTCCTGTTCTGGACTCCACTATCCCGAGGAGCAGAGCGTGGCTGTTCAGAATATCCATACCCCTGCTGGTTTTATAAACCTCAATAAGGTCACCCTTCAACCTCTGACACTCCAGGGAAAATCACCTCAACCTAATCAACCTCTCCCTAAAGCTCAAACCTCCTGTCCTGGGACATCTGTGTAAGTCATTTCTGCAGAAAACCGAGTTGTAAGCAGTATTCTTAAAGTGGCCTCACCAACATCCTGTACAGATACAACATGCCACCACAATTCCTATACTCAATGTTCTGACTGATTAAGGCAAATGTGCTAAATGTGTTCAACACCACTCTGTCTACCTGCGACTCCATTTTCAAGGAACAATGTACCTGCAGCCCTATGTCCGTTTGTTTCTCAACACTCCCCAGGACCTGACCATTAAGTGTACAACTTCTGCCCTGATTTGCGTTCACAAAATACAAAAACTCGTCTTTATCTAAATTACACTTCATCTGTCACTCCTTGCCCCTTTGTCCCATTTAATTGTGGTCTTGGTATACTCTGAGATAATCTACTACACCACCTTTCTGATGTAATCTGTAAACTTACTAACTCTGGCCCCGATATTCACATCTAAATCCTTTACATAAATGATGAAATGTTGTGAACTCAGTCCTGATTCTTACAGCACACTGCTGCTCACAAGCCTCCAGTCTGTAAAATATCCCTCTTCCTTCAAGCCAATTGTGATTAGCTTCTTCTGTATCCCATGTGACTGAAACGTATTTCATTCTGATTGGTAGAAAGATTAATACTAGCTATGAAGAGAGGCTTTGTAGGTTAGGTAAAGTTTCACTCGAAAAAAAAGATGGGGGGGGGATCTTATTGAGGTTTGCAAAATCATGAAGGGTATAGAGAGGGTGGACAGAGACAAGCTTTTTCCCAGGGTGAAGGATTCAATAACGAGAGGTCGTGCTTTCAAAGTAAGAGGTGGAAAGTGTGAGGGGGATACACGCAGTAAGTACTTTACACAGAGGGGGTTGGGCGTTTGGAACGGTTTGCTAGCAGAGGTGGTAGAGGCAGGCACGACAGATTCATTTAAGGTGCGTCTAGACAGATGCATGAGTAGGTGGGGAGCAGAGGAGTAGGTGGACAGCAGAGGGATACAGATGGTTAGGAATAGACCAACAGATTTAGACAGTACATTTGGATCGGCTCAGGCTTGGAGGGCGAAGGGCCTGTTCCTGGGCTGTAAATTTTCTTTGTTCTTTGTTATGTAAATGAACACCTTGCTGAAGTCCATACAGAAAATGTCAACCAAACTGCCTTCATCAATCTTCTTTGTCACCTCTTCAAAAAACTCAACCAAATTATTGAGACATGATTTCCCATGCAGAAAGCCACGTTGTCTACCCTGATCAGCCCTTACCTTCCCAAATGTATGTAAATGCTGTCCCACAGAATCCCCTCCAACAACTTACCCATCACCGACATCAGGCTCACCGGTCTATAGTTCCCCGGCTTTTTGGGTCACTGTTTCCTTTTCTAGTCCAACTCATCCACTGCTCACAACAAATGTTAATGTAACCAGGTCGGTGTTATGGCCGATGATATCGGTCTCAGACTGGGTCAGGGTCAGTTTTAGGAACAAGTCAGGCTAGCTTCTTTAATCTGCTAAAATAGCACGTTTATGATCCAGAGCAATGTTACACCAACTATGGTGGAAAGATGAATGGAAAACTATTTTTGTATTGCAAATATGTAATCAATATTTCCCTTTCTATAACACACACACACACACACACACACAGCAATTTTTACTTGAAAAAACTTTGTCCGGATATTATCCCTTGTACGTGTCCAAACTATGTCTCCATCATATTCCTTGCTCCATGTCGGTGCATCATTTCTCCTGTGATACACAGAGCCATACCCTGAGCAGAAAATGGTCTCGGTCGATTTGAAGATATGTTTTTATGTTCCTGCTTCATTAAAAAATAAAAATGTCTAATTTATTCAAAATACGTGTGTTAAAATGAATGCATTTTTCAAAGAAATACAGAAATTGCTGGAAAAGCTCAGCAGGTCTGTCAGCATCCAGATGCCTTTTACATGATGTAGTTGCACCAGCCTCCACCACTTCCTCTGGCAGCTCATTCCATACGCACACCACCCTCTGGGTGAAAAGGTGCCCCTTAGGCCTCTTCAAAACCTTTCCCCTCTCACTTTCCACCAATGCCGTCGAGTTTTAGACGCCCCTAACTTGGGGAAAAACGCTGACTACTCACCCTATCCATGACCATTCTGATTTTATAAACCTTTACTGCTGCGAAATGTGACTTCAATCAAGACGAATGGGTGTACTTTCAGTCATCCTGGGCCTAAATTCTGAAATGCAATAATGACACCTCTTCCTTCTCCATCAAGTCACAATTCTAAATCCATTTTAATCAGTTTGTTCAGATATATTAGGAGACACTTCTGTGGGATTTACACCTAGACCTTTGTGCCCGGAGGTAGGGACACGAGCACCACTCGGCAATACGCACAAAGCTGTAACATTATTCTCCTGTGTGTTTGTCCATCAGCCTGTTCTGTCATACTGTGACATTCCTCTGCAACAGGCAGGACTTCAATCCAGGCCTTCTCATACAGAGCTAGGAACACTACCACACAAGTTCAGGAATTGGAATCAAATCCAGAGCTCTGGCTCAGAGACACGGACACTGCCCACGATACTACCATACCCAGATTTTGGGTCATATTTTAGTGCCCGCTTTCAGCTCAGTGTGGATTGATTATAATCAGGTTACCATTACTGAATTACAAAAAACACTTTATATTATTAAACAAATATAAGATATTTGTCTCAACTGTAGGATATTGAGTGTACTTGCTGAATATTGAAATTAACTATAACCATCTTTAATCGCTATTATCTGTAGTCTGCAATATTAGGGAAAGAAATCCCGCAGAAACACTATGCCCAATGAAGGGTCTCAAAAACATATTTATTACTGAACACCAGAGGCGAAGGAAGAGCTTAATTTCTGACCCCAAAACACCGATCAATCTTACCCACCTCTAATGTGTGTCTGCCCTCTTCCTAAAACCATGAAATGATACCAGGCCGCTGATTACTGTCCAACCTCTCCTCCCCACAGACTGTGTCTGCAATCTGTCCCTCCTCCCTCTAACCACTCAAGGCAACCCAAGGTCAGGGTCTTTGTGAAAATCAAGGCCAGAATGTGCAGGCCTCCTGGAGAGGGGAGGGCATTTTAAAATTGAAGGGGGAGGGGGAGGTGGCAGTCATATCACACACTGGGCTGAGGGGATGTAGATGGAGGATAGTCTGGATTAATGCCAGGCATTGGATTTGGTAAATCAAACAAAAACAGGACCTATACAATTAAAAGTAGGGTCTTTTGGTGGTGTTGTAGTACAGAGACCGAGGCTGTCAGGTTTAATTCTTTAAAATTTGCATCTGATATAGAAAGTGGCTAAGAAGGGGACTTTAACTTCCCAGATGTTGACTGGGAGAGCTATAGCTCGAGTTCATTAGATGGGTCGGTGTTTGTACAATGTGTGCAGGAGGGTTTCCTGACACAATATGTCGACAGGCCAACAAGAGGGGAGGCTATATTGGATTTGGTTCTAGGTAATGAACCAGGCCAGGTGTTAGATTTGGAGGTAGCTGAGCACTTCGGGGACAGTGACCACAACTCGGTGACTTTTACTTTAGTGATGGAGAGGGATAATCGTGCGCCGCAGGGCAAGAGCTATAGCTGGGGGCAGGGAAATTATGATGCTGTGAGGCATGACTTAGGATGTGTGGATTGGAAAAACAGGCTTCAAGAGAAGAACACTGATGAGATGTGGGGATTGTTCAAGGAGCAGCTACTGCGTGTCCTCGATAGGTATGTACCAGTCAGGCATGGTGTAAAGGGCCTTGTGAGGCAGCCGTGGTTTAGTAAGGAATTGGAGTCCCTTGTGAAAGGGAAGAAGGCGGCATATGTAAAGATGAGGCGTGAAGGTTCAGTAGGGGCGATTGAGAGTTATAAGGTAGCCAGGAAGGAGCTAAAGAGGGAGCTAAGAGAAGCGAGAAGGGGACATGAAAAGTCTTTAGCTGGTAGGATTAGGGAAAACCCAAAGGCTTTCTATAGGTATGTCAAGAATAAAAGGATGACTAGGGTAGGTATCGGTCCAGTCAAGGATAGTAGTGGGAAGTTGTGTGTGGAGGCGGAGGAGATTGGAGAAACATTAAATCAGTACTTTTCATCAGTATTCACTCAGGAACAGGACACTGTTGCTGATGTGAATATGGAATCACAAATCATTAGAATGGATGCCCTGGAAATATGCAGGGAAGAGGTTTTGGGAATATTGGAAAGGATGAATATAGATAAGTCTCCTGGGCCTGATGGCATTTACCCCAGGATCCTATGGGAAGCTAGGGAGGAGATAGCAGAGCCATTGGCCTGGATTTTTATGTCGTCATTGTCAACGGGAATAGTACCAGAGGACTGGAGGATAGCGAATGTGGTCCCATTGTTCAAGAAAGGGAGTAGGGATAGCCCTAGTAACTATAGGCCAGTGAGTCTGACTTCAGTGGTGGGCAAAGTCTTAGAGAGAATGGTAAGGGATAAGATTTATGAACATCTGGGTAGGAATAACGTGATCAGGGATAGCCAGCATGGTTTTGTGAAGGGCAGGTCGTGCCTCACAAACCTTATTGAGTTCTTTGAGAAGGTGACTAAGGAAGTGGATGAGGGTAAAGCAGTAGATGTTGTGTATATGGATTTTAGTAAGGCGTTCGATAAGGTTCCCCATGGTAGGCTAATGCTAAAACTACGGAGGTATGGCATTGAGGATACATTAGAGGTTTGGATTAGGAATTGGCTGGCTGGAAGGAGACAGAGGGTAGTAGTTGATGGATTATGTTCATCTTGGAGCGCAGTTACTAGCGGTGTACCACAAGGATCTGTTTTGAGACCATTGCTTTTTGTTATCTTTATAAATGATCTAGAGGAAGGACTTGAAAGCTGGGTAAGCAAGTTTACGGATGACACAAAAGTCGGTGGAGTTGTGGATAGTGAGGAAGGAAGTGGTAGGTTACAGCGGGATATAGATAAGTTGCAGAGCTGGGCGGAAATGTGGCAAATGGAATTCAATGTAGCTAAGTGCGAAGTCGTTCACTTTGGTAGGAATAACAAGATGATGGATTACTGGGCTAATGGTAGGCTACTTGATAGTGTGGATGAGCAGAGGGATCTTGGTGTCCATGTACACAGATCTCTGAAAGTTGCCACCCAGGTAAATAGTGCTGTGAGGAAGGCATATGGTGTACTGGGCTTTATTGGCAGAGGAATTGAGTTCCGGAGTCCTGAGGTCATGTTGCAGTTGTATAAGACTCTGGTGAGGCCTCATCTGGAGTATTGTGTGCAGTTTTGGTCGCCATACTATAGGAAGGATGTGGAAGCTTTAGAACGAGTGCAGAGGAGGTTTACCAGGATGTTGCCTGGAATGGTAGGAAAATCTTATGAGGAAAGGCTGAGGCACTTGGGGCTGTTCTCATTGGAGAAGAGAAGGTTTAGGGGAGATCTGATAGAAGTGTATAAGATGATTAGGGGTTTAGACAGGGTAGATACTAGGAACCTTTTACCGCTAATGGAGTCAGGTGTTACTAGGGGACATAGCTTTAAATTAAGGGGTGGTAGGTATAGGACAGATGTTAGGGGTAGATTCTTCACACAGCGGGTTGTGAGTTCATGGAATGCCCTGCCCGTATCAGTGGTGAACTCTCCTTCTTTATGGTCATTTAAGCGGGCATTGGATAGGCATTTGGAAGTTATTGGGCTAGTATAGGTTAGGTAGGATTCGGTCGGCGCAACATCGAGGGCCGAAGGGCCTGTACTGCGCTGTATCCTTCTATGTTCTAAGGTGTTTAACACACTTCTCTTCATAGGTCAGACCTTTGAGTATTGGATTTGGGATGTCGTGCTTTGGCTGTGCAGGACATTGGTGAGACCTCTCCCGCAATACTGTGTCCAGCCTGGTCATCTTGCCCACTCATTCCATAGGCACACCACCCTCTGGGTGAAAAAGCTGCACCTTGGGTCACTTTTAAATGTTACCCTCTCACCTTAAGCCTATGTCCTCTAGTTTTGGCCTCCCCCGTACACTTGGCAAATACCTCGACTATTCACTTTGATATTATTGACCTTGATATTATTAAGCTGGAGAGGGTTCAGAAGAGATTAACCTGGATGTTGCTGGAAATGGAGGGATTGAGCAACAAGGGGATGCTGGATAGGCTGGGACTTCTTTCGTTGGAGAGTATGAAATGGAGGGGTAACTTTACAGAGGTTTTTAAAATAATGAGGGGTACAGATAAGCTGTAGGGCTGATGTCTTTTCCCGAGAGTTGGGGATTCAAAACTGAGGGATATTTTGAGGCGTGAGGAAAAAGATTTACAAAAGTCAGGAGAGGTAATTATTTCAGACAGAAGTTGGCTTGCGTGTGGAATTAACTTCCAGAGGAACTGATGAAAATAGGGACAGTTACAACGTTTAAAGGACATTTAGATGAGTACATGGATAAGGCATCAGTTTGGATGGTGCTGTGACAGCTGCCCTCTCCCTCCCCCTCTCTGAATGGATCCCTGTTGGTTTTCACCCTCTGCCAATGCCTGTGCAGTGTCGTGTGCAGGCCAGCAGAGGGTGGCATTGCATCACTTTCAGCACCGCAGAGACTGCCAGACCTGCCCCACACAGAGACATACAGATACACAAACAGCAATTGTCAGGGCACCGCGTGAAGCTCATCTGGTAACTTAAATTAAACATAAAGAAATGCTCACTTTACCTTGTAAACTGTTGAAATATGAATCATAGAGAACTCCCAAATTCGACTGTTCAAACAAAAAATATCAATGCATTTATTTAACTCTGAAAGTAAACATTTTACATCAACTATTCACAACTCTGGGACCCTCTTTCTCCTAACTGCTTATTACCCTAATCCAACTCTACAGCAATATACTGTTTCACTAAGACACTTATTAAAATTACACAAACGTAATTTCAAAACCAAACAGCAGCTGTTGTTACATCTCACCTCACACCAATCTCCCTTTTTACCATATTTCCTGGGAAGAATGTCTCATGTTACCGGATGCTTTCGAAGTGTCGACATTTCAGCATTCTGCAACCTGGGAATACATCCATCCATGACACTGTCTCTCAGTCTCCCCCTCTCTGTCTATACCCCAAACCCCTCCCATGTGGTGATATTTAAGCTGATTCCCCCGCCATCTCTCTCTGGAAGTGATGTTCACACCCACAGCACTCCATTACCATGGTACAATGGAGATATGGAGCTGTAAATGGATTGGAGCTGAACATCGTGTCATTTCCAGCATGGGCTGCAAGTTTCCCCACACTGGGCAGGGATCTAACACAGTGTTACTGAGCAATGCACTGGGGTGGGATACACAGTCCTACATGTTGGGAGGGTAACTGTTCCTGGGTTACAGATCAATGCACTGGGGTGGTGTACACAGTCCTACATGCTGGGAGGGTAACTGCTCCTGGGTTACAGATCAATGCACTGGGGTGGGGTACACAGCCCTACATGCTGGGAGGGTAACTGCGCCTGGGTTACAGATCAAAGCACTGGGGTGGTGTACACAGTCCTACATGCTGGTGGGGTAACTGCTCCTGGGTTACAGATCAATGCACTGGGGTTGTGTACACAGCCCTTCATGCTAGGAGGGTAAATGCTCCTCGGTTACCGATCAATGCGCTGGGGTGGTGTACACAGCCCTACATGCTGGGAGGGTAACTGCTCCTGGGTTACAGATCAATGCACTGGGGTGGGGTACACAGTACTACATGCTGGGAGGGCAACTGCCCCTAGGTTACAGATCAATGCACTGGAGTGGGGTATACAGTCCTACAGGCTGGGAGGGTAACTGCTCCTGGGTTACAGATCAATGCACTGGGGTGGTGTTCACAATCCTACATGCTGGGAGGGTATCTGCTCCTTGGTAACAGATCAATGCACTGGGGTGGTGGACACAGTCCTACATGGTGGGAGGGTAACTGCCCCTGGGTTACAGATTAATTCACGGGTGATCACTGCACAGGTTTCTGTGCTGGTCAGACTGTCTGGTTGAGGATTATAGATAGTAAAATGATGTTGTTAGTGCAGCTCTCCGTGCTGGATGGATATTTGTTCCAGGTTCACACATTAGTGCCCTGCTGTGGTCTGCACAGCTCCCTGTGGTGGACAGATCTGTAGCCTGTGAACAGTACATCATGTTGGTGGGGTGGATGGAGCGAAAGGTGATGGACAGGTCATGAAGATCCCCGGAATGTTCTTTCCCTGACATTCTATAACTGACTCTGCCTGGAACATTCTGTCCCTGACATTCTATAACTGACATTCCCCGTAACGTTCTGTCCCCCACATTCTATAACTGACTCTCCCCGGAACATTCTGTCCCTGACATTCTATAACTGACATTCCCCGAATGTTCTGTCCCTGAAATTCTATAACTGACACTCCCCGGAACGTTCGGACCCTGACATTCTATAACTGACATTCCCCGGAACGTTGTGTCCCTGACATTCTATAACTGACACTCCCCGGAACGTTCTATCCCTGAACGTTCTGTCCCTGACATTCGATAACTGACACTCCCCGGAACGTTCTATCCCTGAACGTTCTGTCCCTGACATTCTATAACTGACACTCCCCGGAATGTTCTGTCCCTGACATTCTATAACTGACATTCCCCAGAACGTTCTGTCACCGACATTCTATAACTGATATTTTCGGAATGTTCTGTCCCTGACATTCTATAACTGACATTCCCCGGAACGTTCTGTCCCTGACGTTGTTTTTTTTTGAACGGCCGGACGTCAGTGAATTGAACAAACGATAAGATCCCAAGGGAAGAGATTCCATTCCAGGGAGAAGGAGACACTGTTCCGAAGGCCCCTCAGGCAGTTAGAGGTGTGAATACGTTTTCCCTGGGTTTCCATTTCTTCCCGACACAGGATCGGCCACAATTTAGACCAAAATACAGAAATTCCCAATCTCCGTCTGTCTTCAGGTAACTGGGAGAGATTCCATCAGGATAGCATCGTTCCCACCCTCCGTATTAGGAACTGGGAAGGAGTGACCTGTGTCTGCTCTAGAGTGATCGAGTGTGTGGGAATGTTCTAGAAACCATCTGTCCTTATGGATGTGTCTCTGTGTGTTTGGTGAGGGAGGGTTTCTTGTGGTTTATGTCACATTTTTGTCAGTAATTCCGACCTTCCCATTTGTTATTCCAGCTCCAATTATTTTAATAAATCCCTGAATACAGGGACACATTTGAAAATCTCACTGGGTCCCCGATCAAACGGGTCCCTTTGCCTCCAGGCTGATGGATAATGGGTTTGTTTTCCTTCCTCACAGTTAACGTAGTGACCATCTACGTTCTGCTTTATAAAGATTGTGGATTGTCTCCATGTGTCAGACGTTACCTGGGGGCCATGGCAGCGGCGGATCTCCTGGTCATTATCCTCGACCTGATCCTGAGACACATTCCCATTGTTTATCGGGAACAGTTTTATTTCCTGAGGGACTACGTCCCCGTGTGTAATATCCACGCCGTCCTGCTTTATGCAGCCACTGACTGCTCAGTCTGGTTCACCGTCACTTTCACCTTTGATCGGTTTGTGGCCATTTGTTGCCAGAAGCTGAAAAGTAAATATTGCAGTGAGAAAACGGCGGCTGTGGTTCTAGGAGCAGTGACTGTGCTGAGCTGTTTAAAGAACATTTTCTGGTATTTTATGCTCATGCCTCGATATTACCTGGGGAACATCCCCTGGTTTTGTGATGTAACATACGCTGTTCAATTCTCCATTGTCTGGGTCACAATCGAGCTCCTCCACCACATTCTAACCCCGGGTGTCCCATTTCTCGTGATTCTGCTGCTCAATGTTCTCACCGTCAGACACATTTTAGTGACCAGCAGAGCCCGCAGGAGACTCCGCGCTCACACCAATGGGGACGCTCAGTCTGACACAGAAATGAGAAACCGAAAAAAATCCATCATTTTACTGTTTGTGATCTCGGCCAATTTCATCCTGTTATGGTCAACGTTAATGCTGTATTCTATATGGTACCGGATGGGGAATATCGGGTATAACTCTGTGTATATCCATCCCTTTGTGCGGGAATTGGGCTTCATGCTGCAGCTCCTCAGTTGCTGCACAAACACCGCGATTTATGCCGTGACCCAGGCTAAGTTCAGGCAGCAGCTGAAGAACGTGCTGAAATATCCCTTCACCGAGATCCATCCATCCATCAAATTCCCTCATTAATCACACCATCCGGGATTTTCTCATTTTAGTTCAGTGTTTCAGCAATGGAGCAGCCTGTCGCTATGGTAACAGACTGAGGGGAGCGCTGGTTTGTCCATCCTTATCCCACAGGGGGGGTTACAGAGAAACATTTCAATGTTTCTCACAACTGAGGGGCCAGTGAGAAAAGGCACCATCCCACTGACTGTATCCATCACTTCCATTTGTAACGAATAAAAATGCTGATTAAAGCGTGCCGAGCAGCAGAGTGACAAATGTTGTTGTGTGTCTTTGTGTTGGAGAAGCTGAGTTGGAGAGAGACAGACTCATCCCCAAGTCCTGGTCCTCAGGGAAGGGGAGGGCACCGCGCCCTGAGCTCAGGAGCTGGGGTTAACTCCCTCTATCCCCCGGACTCCAAATCTGGCCTCCCCAGTACCTCTCCCCTACTCTTTCTCCTGAATTCTCTCTCTCTCTCTCTCTTTCAGCACACACTCTCTTTCTCAAACCTCACCTCATCCCACTCTCTCTCGCACCCCCACCCCCGCCAACCCCAGTTTCTCCACCTGCCTTCACTCTTCCCTCTCCCCCTCTTTCTCTCTCATGCCGTCACAGTCTCCCTCCCACAATTCCATCTCTACCCCATTTTCCCCACCTCCCACATCTCACCCCCAACCCCCACATGCAGCCTCACCCCCAAACATACCCAGTCTCTGTGTCAGAGGGAGAGGGAAGGACTAGGGAGACAGAGTATGTCAGAGAGAGAGGGAGGGAGGGACAGGAGGGAGAGCGATTCAGTCAGAGGGAAACGGAGGAAGGTGGGGGAGAGAGAGAGAGACACTGATTGAGGGGTGTCAAGAGTGAGAGATGGTGGAGGGAAAGTGAAGGAGCGGGGTGAGAGAGAGGGGGCAAGGGAGAGATAGGGTGAGATAGGGGAGGACGAGAGATGGGACGGAGGGAGGGGAGGGAATGTCAAGAGTGAGGGAGAGGCCGAAAGAGGGGATGGGAGAGAGGGGGAGAGCGAGAGAGGGGAGGAAAAGGGAGAGGGAGAGGGCGAGAGAGGGGAGGAAGGTAGGGGAGGGAGAGAGAGGGGAGAGGTTGAGAGAGGGGAGGATGAGACAGGGAAGTGAGGGAGGGGAGGGCAAGAGAGAGGAGCGCGAGAGGGAGGGAGAGTGAGAGAGGGGAGGGGAGAGAGGGGGGATAGCGAGAGACTGGAGTGCGAGAGAGGAGGAGGGCGAGAGAGAGGAGGGCAAGAGAGGAGATGGCGAGAGAGGGGTGACCGAGTGAGGAGAGGGAAGGGAGGGGAGGGGGAGACGGGGGGCGGGCGAGAAAGTAGAGAAGGCGAGAGAGGGTGAGGGCGAGAGAGGGAGATGGGGAGTGAGGGGAGTGCGAGTGAAGGGAGAGGGAGGTGAAGGCGAGAGGGAGGGAGAGGGCGAGAGAGGAGAGGGCGAGAGAGGGGAGGGAGGGGTGTGCAAGAGGGAGGGAGAGGGCGAGATAGGGGAGTGCGAGAGAGGGGGAGGGCGAGAGAGGGGAGTGCGAGAGAGGGGGAGGGAGAGAGAGGGGACTGTGAGAGAGAGGGAGGGGCGAGAGAGGAGAGGGCGAGAGAGGGGAGTGCGAGAGAGGGGAGTGCGAGAGAGGGGAGGGAGGGAGGTGTGGGCGAGAGGGAGGGAGAGGGCGAGAGGAAGGGAGACAGCGAGATAGGGGAGTGCGAGAGAGGGGGAGAGCGAGAGAGGGGAGTGCGAGAGAGGGGAGTGCAAGAGAGGGGAGTGCGAGTGAGAGGGAGGGGAGAGAGGGGAATGTGAGAGAGAGGGAGAGGGCGAGAGAGGAGAGGGCAAGAGAGGAGAGGGCGAGAGAGGGGAGGGAGGGAGGTGTGGGCGAGAGGGAGGGAGAGGGCGAGAAGGAGGGAGACAGTGAGATAGGGGAGTGAGAGATAGGGGAGAGCGAGAGAGGGGAGTGCGAGAGAGGGGAGTGCAAGAGAGGGGAGTGCGAGAGAGAGGGAGGGGAGAGAGGGGAATGCGAGAGAGAGGTGAGGGCGGAAGAGAGAGGGCGAGAGAGGATAGGGTGAGAGAGGGGAAGGAGGAAGGGGAGGGCGTGAGGGATGGTGAGGGTGTGAGAGGGAGGGGAGGGCGAGGGGGGGTGAGGGTTAGAAAGGGGAGTGTGAGAGGGGGAAGGCGATGAAGGGGAGGGCGAAAGAGGGGAGTGAAGGAGGTGAGGGTGAGAGGGAAGGAGAGGGTGAGAGAGGGGAGGGCAAGAGGGAGGGAGGAGCCGAGAGAGAGGGTAGGGAGGGAGGGGAGTTCGACAGAAGGGTGAAGGTGAGAAAGAGGAGGACGTGAGAGGGGAGGAAATTGAGTGCGAGAGAGGGAAGGGCGAGACAAGGGGGTGAAGTAGGGGAGGGCGAGAGAGGGGAGTGAGACAGGGGAGTGCGAGAGAGGGGAGAGAAGGGAGGAGGCTAGAGAAGAGGGCGAGTGAGGGGAAGGAGAGGGGGACAGAGGGGGGACAGACAGGTGGGGGACAGAGTGAGGGTGACAGAGAGAGGGGAACAGAGTGAGGGTGACAGGGAGAGAGGAGGACAGAGAGAGGGGGACAGAGTAATGGGGACAGAGAGTGGGCGGAAAGAGAGAGTGGGGACAGAGAGAGGGGTATAAAGAGAGGGGACAGAGAGAAGGGGACAGAGAGAAGGGGACAGAGAGATGGGGGCAGAGAGAGGGCGGACAGAGAGAGGGGACAGAGAGAGGGGGATGGAGAGAGGGGGACAGAGAGATGGGGGACAGAGAGAAGGGAACAGAGAGAGGGAGACAGAGAGAAGGGGACAGAGAGAGGCGGACAGAGAGGGGGGACAGAGAGAGGCGGACAGAGAGATGGGGGACAGAGAGAAGGGGACAGAGAGAGGGGGACAGAGAGAGGGAGACAGAGAGAGGGGGGACAGAGAGAGGGGGACAGAGAGGGGGGACAGAGAGAGGGGCACAGAGAGAGGAGGGACAGAGAGAGGGGGGACAGAGAGAGGGGGGACAGAGAGGGGGGACAGAGAGAGGGGGGACAGAGAGAGAGGAGGGACAGAGAGAGGGGGACAGAGAGAAGGGGACAGTCAGAAGGGGACAGAGAGAAGGGGACAGTGAGAAGGGGACAGAGAGAGGGAAACAGAGAGGGGGACAGAGAGAAGGGAACAGAGAGAAGGGGACAGTGAGAAGGGGACAGAGAGAGGGGGACAGAGATACAGGGATAGAGTGAGGGGAACAGAGAGAAGGGGAAAGAGAGGGGGACTGAGAGAGGGGACAGAGAGAGGGGAGACACAGAGAGAGGAAACAGAGAGAAGGTAACAGCGAGAGGGGGACTGAGAGAGGGGGACTGAGAGTGGGGGGACTGAAAGAGAAGGGACAGTGAGAGGCAGGACAGACAGAGAGGAACAGAGAGAGGGGAACAGTGAAAAGGGACATAGGGAGGGAAACAGAAATAGGGGGACAGAGAGAGGGGGGACAGAGAGAGGGGGGACAGAGAGAGTGTGACAGAGGGAGAGGAACAGAGAGGGGGGATAGAGGGAGGGGGACAGAGAGGGGGGACAGAGAGGAGAACAGAGAGAGGGGGGACAGAGAGGGGTGCACAGAGAGAGCGGTGACGGGGGGACAGAGAGAGTAGGACAGAGAGATGGGGGGACAGAGCGAGTGGGGACAGAGAGAGAGGAGGGACAGAGAGAGGGAGACAGGCAAGAGGAGCAGTGCGAGAGGGAAAGAAGACAGGGGGACAGGGAGGGTGGATAGAGCGTGGGTGGGACAGAGAGAGGGGGCAGAGAGAGGGGGACAGTGAGGGAGTGTGACAGAGAGAGGAGGACAGACTTAGGGGACAGAGAGACGTGGGGACGGGGACGGCAGAGAGGTGTGGGACAAAGAAAGTGGGGGACAGACTGAGGGTGACAAAGAGAGGGGAACAGAGAGCCGGGGGACAACAGAGTGGGGACAGAGGGAGGGGGGGACAGAGAGAGGGGGTACAGAGTGAGATGGGAACAGAGAGAGGGGGACAGAAAGAGGGGGAAAGAGAGAGAGGAGGGACAGAGAGAGGAGGGTCAGAGAGCGGGGGACAGAGGGTGTACAGAGCGAGGGTGACAGAAGACGGAGTCAGCGAGGGTGGACAGAGCGAGAGTGGGACTGAGAGAGGGGGGACAGACAGGGGGGTGACATAGAGAGGAGAACAGACTTAGAGGGACAGAGAGACCTGGGGGCAGGGTGGACAGAGAGGTGGGGGACAGAGAGAGTTGTGAAAAAGTGAGGGTGACGAAGAGAGGGGAACAGAGTGAGGGCGACAGAGAGAGAGGAAAAGAGAGCGGGGGGACAGAGTGAGAGGGACAGAGAGAGGGGGGACAAAGAGAGGGGGTTGACAGAGAGAGGAGAACTGACTTAGGGGGACAGAGAGACTTGGGGCAGGGGTGGACAGAGAGGTGGGGGACAGAGAGATGGGGGGAATTGTGAGGGTGACAAAGAGAGGGGAACAGAGTGAGGGTGACAGACAGAGGGGGACAGAGAGAAGAGGACAAAGAGATGGGGACAGAGAGAGGGGGACACAGAGAACGGGACAGAGAGAGGTGGACAGAGAAAGGGGAACAGCAGGAGGGGGACAGAGAAAAGGTGATAGAGAGAGAGGGGCCAGAGAGAGGGGAGCAGAGAGAAGGGGACAGAGAGAGACGGACATAGCGATGGAAACAGAAAGAGGGGGACAGAGAGAGGGGTGACGTGGAGAGGGGTAAAGAGAGAGGGGATACAGAGAGAGGGGGAGAGAGAGCAGGGGACAGAGAAAGGGGAACAGAGGTAGCGGGACAGAGAAAAGGTGATAGAGAGAGCAGGGGGCAGAGAGGGGGGAACAGAGAGTAGGGGACAGAGAGAGGCGGGACAGAGAGAGGGGATACAGAGAGATGGGGTACAGAGAGAG